>NW_027466878.1:432500-500000 GCF_046128005.1 Genypterus blacodes
GAGGGATGCATTCAAAACAGTGCTGGGTTCAAAACCCGCTGAGACTGAAGGGGCTTTTCTGTGTGAACCCAAGCACCAGGGCCGCACCTGAGGGGACTGGATCTCATGTCGTGTTACAGAAGAGAAGAGACGAAGACGGAGAGAGGAGACGAGACTGCACAGGCTCACCGAGGTCAACGGGTTCTCAACATGTGACCCAGAAACCCTGGGCATGTTACGCAATAACAGGAGCCTGCATGACAGCCCTGACTCACGGCTGCAGTGTGGCGCAGGACTCCTTCCTCCTGGGATGCGTCTCTGTACTTACTGGCTCTCTGAAGTCATTTCCAGGATGTAGATCCGCAGGTTGGACACCACCAGGAGAGCGGGGACCTCGCCTGGCTCGCCCAGCTTCACAGCCGACATCTGAAGGGACAGAACAGAAGCACTGAGTTCCTGCTCTCATACGGGGCTGTGACTGATGTAGAAGGCATCCTTAAGTCCATACAATATCAGTTCACAATGACAGTACAGAGAAAAGCAGAAACTTCAGGTTGTTTGAAGCTTAGAAGAAGAGCAAATGTTGCAGTTTGTTGTGAGCTCTTGCGAGGGTTAAAGCCCATGGAGGAACCCCGTCACTGTGTAAACAAACACAGCTCAGATGAACGGAGCGCGGCGGCGGGGGCCTCCTGTCTCCAGCTGCGGTTTGCTCGGCCCCCGTTCCACTCTTTGCTCTCCGTCCAGGTGTCTGACAGGGAGACGCCACACCCCGCCGCTCCGCAGAGCTCCCGATGCGCCGCATATAAAGGAGGGGGGGGGAAGGGGGGGCTGATATCAGTCAGAAGGGCTTAAAGAGAGGAGAGCGGTGGGAGCTGTGGTCGGGTTTGAAGCCAACGTTAACATGGAGCGATCCCGGGCCCTCAGCGAGACGTTAAGGGGGCATAGGAAACTGGAACACCAAAACATTGTGCTGATGACATTGAGCGACCAAAGCTCTGCTCGTGTTCAACAAGTTTCTTCACAGCTTTAGACACAAACATTTTCTTCACAGTATCTATAATGTTTCTCCTCTCTTTCTCCTCTCGTACCTTCAGGAAACACCGGACCTCCTCTTCCTCCTCGAAGACCTCCACGTCCAGGAAAAGCTGTAGCCGATGGTCCACCGCCTCGCAGTCCTCAGACATCAGGTCCAGATGATCTTCTAGAGACAGAAGCGTACATGTTCACACCCACGCTAACGCTCATACTTGAATTCGTTTCAGGCCGTGAGTGGATTTGTTCAAACGTCACGTAGCCGTGCGGACACACTGCCTGACGACGGACTGTTAGTCGACCAGAACGGCCAGAGTAAACCCCAGTGACAGCAGCGAGCGCTCCAGACGCTAACGCAGCGCTGTGAAATGTAGGTGAAACTGATTTGGCGTCTCACGCCAAAAGTCTTAAGGAGTCGTTTTCTTGGCCTCCCTCAACCCTGAACCCAGCAGCCAAGATGTTTCCTATGACTTATGGTTAGAGCTGATGGGAAATGACAGGGCGAAGGATCTGTAAGGAGGATGTAAACACACACGGGGGAGGAAAAAAGCCTTTGTACCCTGGGATGAGCGTCTGTGCTCTCTCTCTCTCTGCTGAAGGTGAGAGGTGTACCCAGGCACACACACACACACACACACACACACACACACACACACACACACACACACACACACACACACACACACACACACACACACACACACACACACACACACACACACACACACACACACACACACACACACACACACACACACACACACACAGGTTGATTGAGCACACAAAGCCCCCTTTCATAAGCAAAGGGAAAATTGGTGCAGTGCGCCACAACAATGCGTTGAGTGTGTCGCCATGGAGCCACAGCCGGGCCGAGCCGCTGCCGGTGCCTGTGTGGTTTCTGCTGCTCTTGTAAAAGGAGAGGAGATACAGAACGCTGCTGTTACCACGCCGCTCTGCCTTTCTGAGGCCTTCATTCCTCTCCCATCACTTCCAGTAATGACTCCAATCTGTCTTGTTGCACGGTTACCATGCGGTTCATCTAAAAATGGCAGACAGATGTTGGTGGGGGGGAGGGAGGGGGGGGGAGGACGCTGTCACAGCATCGGCGAGTTCTTCTGAGGGTTTCTGTGCCACAAGGAGCAAATACTTTCCCATCCCCGTTCACTTTTCATTAGGATTTAAATGTGTTTCAGGAGAAGCGGCGGAGCTAAATGATTCCTACCACATGTCCCGCTTCCTCCTCCGGCGTGCTGCACCCGGTGCTGGCCCGCAGGCGGCGTGGTGCCAGTAGCGCCGTAGCGGTAGCTCCCGGCCAGATCCTCTTTGCTTTGGCACTTGGCGCCGCAGGGGATGCTGCGTTGGGCCGAGGCTTCGCCGTCGCTCTCCCCGATGAAGAAGGAAGGTCCCTGAGCGGTGACGAAGGACAAGGTGGGCGCCTCTGTGGTGAGGGCAGATTCCAGTATGGGGCTGCTACTGACACTGGCGTCCGTGTACACTTCCTGTCCAGAGAGAGAGAGAGAGAGAGAGAGAGAGAGAGAGAGAGGCGGGGGTTATGAGGTTTGGATTGATGGATTAGGTTCCAAACTGAGCGAGTGTGAGCTTTGTGGCGTTCACACACACCTTGCTGATGTCTGCGCCCGTGAGGTCTTGCGTCAGGGACGACAGCGATGCGTCCGTGTCCTGCCGCGACGGACGGGGGATGGGCGTGCTGCTGTAGAGAGGCGACCGGCCGGCCAGCTGGACCACGTGGTCGCTACCGCACGCTGGACACACGGCGCCGTTTCCTGAAAACACAAACGCACAAGCGGGAGGATTTACAAACAGCTGGAGGCTAACATGATGACAGACAGCTTGTTTCTGTGTCGTGTTGACACTGTGGTCCTTTAACGTTCCAACTTTCTGTCTGTGTGTTCATTTAGTTGATTAATCAAATACACCTTTAATGAATGAAACATCGATAAATAAGCCACAAACGGCCTTCACGTGTTCCAACCCACAACCTGAGGGATTGAAATCATAGGAAACACAGAGGAGCAGCGAGGAGGAGGAGGAGGAGGAGGAGGAGGAGGAGGAGGAGGAGAGCTGCAAAACAAATCCAGCGGATTAAAAAAAATGACTCAGTGAATCTCAAAACAGACACGAGTGAAAAAATGCCTGACTCCAGGCGGTGGTTTCCTGTGCACTGCTGGCACACCAGCGCCTCTGAGTTCAGACACGTGCGGAGGAAGAAGGTATTTGTTGCCTGACTTTCTGCAGCACAGCCGACTGAGCACGCTAACAAAGGAGCGCTCTTCCAACAAATCCACCCTAACATCTGCGGAACAAAGCCTGTGTGTGTGTGTGTGTGTGTGTGTGTGTGTGTGTGTGTGTGTGTGTGTGTGTGTGTGTGTGTGTGTGTGTGTGTGTGTGTGTGTGTGTGTGTGTGTGTGTGTGTGTGTGTGTGTGTGTGTGCGTGCCAGAGCACATGGTAATGTCAGGTTTGGGTTGAAGTGCAGGGAGCGACTGGTATTATCTGTCTCCTGCTGATTACGGAGGTGGGAACAAGTCGCTGACGTTGTGATAACTCCCACCGTGCCGAGCTGCAAACCAAAGTTTGTTTTGGGAAAGGAGCTCTGGGTGAATGTGACAGCTTGCCAGGTGACACACACACGCACACGGCCTTGTCTGTTGTCTTTATCTCCACTTTTCCCTGGAGTGGGTTTGGGCTGTTATCTACAACAACACAGATAGGGAACAACATGGCTGAGATCATTGTGAGAGAATGGGACCATCCCTGACCGTGTGTGTGTGTGTGTGTGTCCTGAGCGTGACTCATGACACACACAAGCCAGAAGCCGATTCTTCCAATTCCTCCCTCATATCCTACTGGAGTCTGAGGTTTTGTTGGATTTTATTCCCCGTTAAAGAATGAAGATTAAGATTAAACTGAGGCAACCGCTAAGGAAGCCAGCAGTCTTTCTCCTCTCACCTGCGTCGTCCTCATCGTCCTTGACCACCGATAGATACTCCCCGTCCAAATCCACCACGTCCTCCGGCAGCATGGGCGCCCCCCTCCTCCGCCCTCTCCCCCCGTCCTCCTCCTCGTCCCTGTCCTCCCGCAGGGTGAACTCTAACCTGCAGCGGAGGCACTGCAGCCGTGAGCGGCCGGCCTGCGCCTGAGAGTCACGGAGCTGGTTCTCCTCCACGACCACCGACAGCACCTCAGTCAGAGCCTAGACCGACAAACAGAGACGTTGTTACAGCTACGGAGGGTCAAAGAGTCCGAGTACTCCGACCACACACGTGTCAGAGACCATCAGGAGGCTGGATGCTGGTTTACTGCCCAAAATTATCTCAGGTTGGACTGGATAGAGATGTTTGTACATTTTGAGCAGTAAAAGAAGCATTTGGCTTTTGGTTTCCGACAAAACTGAGGAACCAGGGGAGCCTGAGTGACGTCTGAACAGTTTGTTGGCTAAATCTACTGGCAGCGTTTGTTCACAGCTCATCAGCTCGCATCCCTCCTTGTTTTTATGAGAAACAGCTCCGTCTGAAAGTACAAAACAGGCAGGAGAATGATTTGCCTGTTCTAATAGCAGTTCTGGTTTTGAGGGGTTAAGTCCACATGTTGGTTAAGAAACTAATATTAATGGAGACCAGAGGCGAATGACGAGCTGGAATACAATTCGATCACAGTTACCTGGCATCAATCTGGGAAACCTGCTGTTAAACTTTATTTTTATGCGTTGGAAATACTTCATTTAAAGACCGAATGTGTTCTACACTTTCACTGCTACCGGGAGTTTACAATTGTGGTCGGATTTTTAAACGTTACAAGACAAAGAGTATCGGGAAACTCTAGTGTGAAGAAAATAAAGAGTTAATCAGCTGTGATTTGGCATGAATACGGATGGAACTGAGCACACACACACGCACACGCACATGCACACACACACACACACACACCTAACAACACATTATCCGTTTCTGTGGCAGCTAATCTGATGTTGCACAATAAGTGACGACAACAACACTCCTGATGTGCATCATAAACGAGGCACACACACACACACACACACACACACACACACACACACACAGTCCTGCTGGCTGCTGATCAACCTGTAAACTCAGCTGTGTGAGGTTGTGTTACAGGGGGCAGCCTGAGGGCAGGATCAGACAAGTCCAGCATGTTCATCCAGCCAGACTCAGTAGGTGGCTCTGCCCTCCTCACACTCTTCCTCGTGTGTGTGTGTGTGTGTGTGTGTGTGTGTGTTTATTCCTCCCTCTCTCAGAGCCAGGGCCCTTACTTGTACCATGTGACAGCAGCAGCAGCTCTGAGCTTGTTAGCTTAGCAGGCTGCTTGTGTAAGTGTATTATTCCTGTAGTTACTATCAGAGGGAATGGAACCCTCACCTGCAGAGCCTGCTGCGGGTCGTCATCCAGCATCACGTAGCGTCTTCTTCTCTTCTCTTTGCTGATGTATTGAAACTGAAGCTCCACAGCTGGAAGCATCTTTTCTGTCTCCTAAAAGAAGAAGAAAGAATTGAGCCTCTTCCTCTTTAAGCACCTGCTATCCCTCCATCTCTTCCTGGACCCCTTCCTTCCTTCCTTCCTTCCTCCTCTTACCCCTTGGGTCCAGGCGGCCTCGGTGGTGCCCACCCGGGACAGGCTGTCCAGCTCCAAGCGGCATCGCTCCGAGCCCCGCTGCATGTCCACCTCCAGCACCAGGCCCTGCTTAACGCACAGGAACACCTCCATCTTCCTCCTCCTCTTCCCTCGGACCTCATCCTGGTCCTCCTCTTTGTCCGATAACACTCCCACAAGCAACGGGGGACACAGGTCGACTAGGAGGAGACAGAAGAATAGGAAAAGGGCCGGGAAACTCCAAACAACAACCTCCTGAAAGTGTCTTTGTCTCGTCATCCTTACCTCCCAGATCCTGCTCCTCTTCCTCATCCTTGATGTCACAGCTCTGTGTTCCAGCCGACTTCTGGGATTCTGGACTCTGCCCAGCTGGGCTCGCCGCTCCCTGGTTCGCCGCCTGGCCGTCTACCACGCTGGTCTCCAACGTGGACTCGGTGTGTCCGGGGCTTTGGCACAGCCACTGTAAGGTGGACTCAGTTTCCTGCTCCGTGTCGCCTTCAAGCTGCTCCTCCCTCGGCTCTGAGGACAGCAGAGGTGGAGGAAGGACGTCGGGGACCTCCAGGGCCGGGGGAGCTGGCTGCCGCTGCTGCTGCTGCTGCTGCTGCTCGGTGGCGGCGGATGGACAGAGGGCGGCGTTGAGGCCGTTGGGGAGGTTCTGGGTCGGCTGGACGGTGCTGCTGGCAGCGACGGTGGAGGCTGAGGTTGAGTCCAGATGGTGCTGGTACCGCAGCCAGTCCTCACCCAGCTGCTCTCTGAAGCTGGACATGCGCTCGATCTCCTGCTTGTGGGGAAGAACGATGCCTGGGGAGCACAAGAGATTCACTTCATTCACATTTACCCCATTTTAGAAATTGAAGACAAAAGCAACTGTAGCCTGAGCAAATAAAAGAACATCCTGTACTTTCATCAAGACAGAAAACAAAGAAGAAGACATGGAGACACAAACCGGGCGTGGGCGGGGGTCTGGACTCGTAATCGGTGTCACTGGGCTCTGAGATGCTGGCCCTCCTCACCCTCACCTTACTCTGAAACACAAACGGAGCGGATCAGCTGGATGGAGCTCCATCCATCTTGTACACGTGACTGGATGATGATGATGATGATGATGATGATGACGATGATGATGATCGTACCCTGGCTTTCTTCCGTCGTACGCGCGAGACTCCCACATCCCCCGACTGGCCGACCGACAGGCTGTCGCTCAGCTCCCCGGCTCCGCTCGACCCGTCCTGGTAGCTCCTTTCTGGCGCCATGGCAACGGGAGGAGGGGGCTGTGCTGGCACGATCAGATGCCTTGTTTTGGGCAGAACCTGCGGAACAATGAACATGGGACTCTTAAATGGAAATGAAGGAAACAAAACTTGATGTTAATGTTTACTTTGCTCTACTAGAAACACACTCACACACACAGAGTGGGTTTACAGTACAAAGTGATCATGTGATTGATGGGGGGAACTCACTGATAACTCTGATGATGACAGCTGAGTGCCGTCAAGTCTGAGCTGTAAAGGAACAACAAACACAACATGAACACAGCGTCTATACAAAGAGCTTCTTCATCCTCTTTACCTTCTAATTACACTCAAAGTGATACGGCAATTATCCACACACACTAAGTGCAGGCTCAACCAACAATGGTGCCGTCTCATAGGCGTTCATTTGCTCTACTCACTCGGAGGTTGGCGGCTTTCGGGGAGAGGTGGCGGACGGTGCAGGGGCGATGGCTTCTCTGGAAGAACAACGGGTTTCCCTCCAGGCGTAGCTGAGAGCAGACAAGACCAGTTGTTTACGACTTTACAGTGAACTTTGTGTCGGCCTCACATATATAGAGCGCGTGTGTGTGTGTGTATGTGTGTGTGTGTGTGTGTGTGTGTCTTTACGGTGTTGAGGCAGTGCAGCATGGAGAGGGGAGCCAGCTGAGAATGCTCCAACAGAAGGTTGTAGGCCAGGTCCAGGTGCTGAAGAGACGACAGCTGCTCCACACCTTCATAATGGGATAGAACACACACACACACACACACACACACACACACACACACACACACACACACACACACACACACACACACACACACACACACACACACACACACACACACACACACACACACACACACACACACACACACACACACACACACACACACACACACACACACACACACCATGCAACATTAGCGCGCCGCTGTCATACTGTTTCTGTTGGGGTTCTGGATGAGTAAGACAGTATGTATACACAGACATTGCCTCATTGCCGTGAGACGATCCAAGACAAACAAACGGACTTCCAGTACTTTGAGACGTGAACTGACTCAGTCCCCCCCTAATGCGTACGTCATGTCAGTCTAGCTTACCGTTGATCGTCTCCAGCTCGTTGTTCTTGAGGACGAGTGTGACGAGTTTGGCCCGGGCGCTCAGGCTAAGCGTTGGCGCCCTCTGGAGGCGATTGTAGCCAAGGTTCAAGTGTTCCAGCTCACTCAGAGGCTGAGGGAGAGGGAGGAGGGAGTCAAGTACAGCAAAGAAAAGGTTGTTGTTGTTGTGATCAACCAATCAAAACTGGCAGACGTCCTACCCTTAAAAATTCAGCACACTCCTCAATCTTGTTGTGGCTTAGATCCAAAGACTTCAGGACGTTCAGTAAACTCTGACACAGGAAGAGAGGAGGAGGTTTTTAACTGAGGTTTCACAGACTGAAGAGGTGAAGGAGGTGTTGGGTCACTCCACTTCCTCTCACCAGTGATTGGTCGAGGCAGACGATGGAGTTGTAGCTGAAGTTGAGGGTGTGCAACTCTAACCAAGGCAGTGCAGAGCTCAGGTCGCCTCCACACAGGGAAAGCAGCTCCTAGAATACACACACACACACACCAACACAGGTTTGTTTCTGAGGCTGCCTTGTAGCCACACACCTGGTGACACACACACACACACATACAAACTGAGAGTACCTCCAGGGTGTGGAGACTTCTCGAGCAGGTGAAGACCTCCAGCTGGGAGTAAACTCCTCTGAGTCCCTCCAGACAGTGTGGAGGGATACGCTTCAACTAGTGAAGGAGGGAGACATGAATGTGTTTGAAAGGACATCTTCAATCTACAGAGAGGAAGAAGGTGAAGTCTGACAGTGACGTACCTCCAAGCACTTCAGAGATTTGAACGGGAAGATCTTCACCACTGACTGAAGCCGCACTCCTGCAGGGTGGATGAGCTGTGTCAACATGAAGTTAGGTTAGAGAGGAGAGCTCCAAACACAAACACACATGTGGGTGAGATGAGGAATGAAAGGGGGGACGCCCACCTTTAGGGAGACGGTCTTCTGCAGCACGTCGAAGAGGAACTGCACCTGCAGCAGGTAGGCAGTGTCTACAGGGTGGGAGGGCAGCGCCACAAAGCCGTGCTGGTGCGTCCGCGGCAGCAGGTGATGCTCGAACAAGCCGGTCAGCTGCGTCAGGCTGGAGGCGGGCAAGGTGAGCGTGCTGCTGCCATCCAGCACCAGGTCACCTGTGAGGAAGAACACACAACTCACTCTGAGGTCATCACAAACACAGGGGGGGGCTTCGAGGTTCTGATCTCCAATACAAATGAACCTATTTCCCTATAGAATCTTCTTATAAAATAGAGTGAATGAAGTGTTTTGTGTTTACATGCTTGCTTTCCTTTCTTCTTCTACACAACAAATGCAAAATCTGCAAATCTTACTGTGGAGTCTTCAAGTTCTATTTAAACCTGTGCAAACATTGCCTTTATAAACAACTGTGTGTGTGTGTGTGTGTGTGTGTGTGTGTGTTCGTGTCATTACCATTGTTCCTGAGGAGCGTGGCTAAGCTGTGTACCAGAGATTTGTGTCCGGGGGGAGAAGCCTCCATCCTGTAACAAGTAGTGAAGGCAACACTGTGACTCCGACAACTAGCTGTAGATTAGAATGAAGTCCGCTCAGACACAATAACGCACCGCTACAACGACAGACACACAAGTGCACTTAGAACACGACATTACGTTTTCTTCTCATCGACGAATTGTGCGTCACACTGAGATTGATTCGACTTGTGTGAGCTAGCTCGTTAGCATTCGCGGCTAGCTCCACTTCTCTCAGATAGTTAGCCAGTTTCTGCTAGCTGAGCTGAAATGACAACATACCTGTGTGGTGACAGCCAACACACGGAGCAAAAACATTAATATTTCACCTCCAGGCGAGAGGAATAAAAGGAATTTATCTTTGCATATTGACAAAAAGGCATTTTGCTGTTTCACAGTAATGTTGACATTTCTGCGTCACATGACAGTAACGCCTGTTTCCTCTACGGTGGCCCAGTGGGTCCAAACAAGATTTTGCTTTTAAATTAGGCTTCAACGGTGGCGGCTAATTAATGTTTTTATTTATTTTGAGATTTGTTGCCGTTTTCTAACACATTATATCTATTAAAAATATACATCTATTGTAAAATACGTGCTTATATATTTGGTGTAAAACAGCAATTATCATGTTCAGATTAAGTTTGGTTGTTATGAGTATGTTCATCTAATATTTTGTCATTGAAACAAAGAGTTGACAGCAAACCTAAATCAATTATTCTCTTGCTGGATATATTAAATATTTGTTTAGGTTTAGAGGCTCTTTAGAGTTCTTAATAACAAATAATTTATCAGAATTTTGATGATTACGGCAAGTGACCACTGAGCGGTGCACCGACCCAGGGAGCACACGCACACGCACACGCACACAGCCTATGTAGTTCTTCATTTTAGCCTGAGGGAAATTCATCAACCTAAAGTCTAGTGTCATTATTTCAACTCTTTCAAGTGTAGCCTCTATTAAACCCCAACTAGGTACTAAGTATCATTACATTACATTACATTACGATCATTTGGCAGACGCTTTTATCCAAAGCGACTTACATTATATATTACCACCCTTCGCAGAGGGGGGAGCAATTGAGGGTTCGGTGCCTTGCTCAAGGGCACCTCGGCAGGGACTCGAACCGGCAACCCTTCGGTTCTCAAGCAGAAGCTCTACCCACTGAGCTACTGCCTCCCAGAAAGGAAAGAATGGTTGCTTTGGGATTACTAGCTTCAATTGAATAATAAAAGCCCCCAAATGTGGAGTTGTGAAATAATATGAAAGTTGGAGGTTTTTCTGGTCTTTTTAGATAGCTGAGTCATTGGTGTGTGTGGGTGTGTAGCGCCATCTGAGATACAGGTACAGATGAAATATAGGGCGATGGCAGCTCAACTTTATGTACTGTCTGAAATGCATTGTGTCATCAGATGGGAAGAAATCAAATATGTGCAAAATACTTCACTACATCCTCCTGTATGCTATATTTTATGTGATGATGCACTTTACAAATAAACCTGAGTAAGTGGATTGTGTAAGATATTTGACAGCAACGACAGGCCTATTAGATGTTGGTGCTGACCTCAGTTTGTTCCAGGAAAAAACATTAGTGTCATTACTGTAACGCTGATGTCATCTTATTAAGGGGTCGAGAACTTTATCTGGACCGACTGCAAAGCCGCACATTAATAACAGGTGATGTTTTAACGAAGCAAAGGTCTTTATTTTTCTTTATCCCTGAGGAATATGTAACTCTGTTGCTCCGCTACAGATATTTGTAAGATTTGCATGAGCAAATAAAGCAAGAACTTTCCTAATTTGCACATGCATCGCTTGTTGCTAGGGAGCAAACAAACACACACTCGGGCACATGCAGGCACAAACACACACAAATACACACACACACACACACATTTTCCATGTGGGACTTGTGATGTGAACATTTCCATGTTAGGATTTATGTACTGTAATTTGGTAAACATTTCCATTTGGTGACATGATGCTAAGTTGCACCAGTTTAAGTGAATTTCAACCAACTGTGCATGAAAACTTATTGAGACTCTTTTCTTCTATGATCTTGTTTATAAGCTTGAACTTTCACACAGTTTTCAACATAAAATGCCTGCACAGATTTCTCTAATTCACCTTTGGTTTCACCTCTGTGCCTTTTGTTCGGAATTCATAAAATGGATACACAACAATCCAGCTGTTTGCATGATCTAACCGAGACTTGGTTTGACATAGATGCATAAATGTGATGATAAATGATTGTTCCACGCCCCCCACAGCGCTCCGAGCAAGGGAACCTTTCAGTGATGACAAACAATGGACGTCATACAGAGGTCTGGGGAGGTCTAGATGTTGTTGGGTCACTAACCACATTTTAGCATTCTCTGCAAACTCCCTCTGTGCTGATTGTGAGTATATACATATTGTTGTCTTACAGTCTCATTAAACAAGTGTGTGCTGAGAGTATTATCTCAGTCTATAATGTTCTGAGCTGTGGTCATTCTTGCAGCTCTGATCTGGATATAGAAGAGTATCAACCTGAATGAAAGAAATAATGAATGAATCTTTCTGAATTGACACACACACCACTGGATGGCACTGTGACTTTGAACGCCAGCCTTTTTCCTCTTTGCTGTCTCAAAGTTAACATGATATCATTTCAGTTGGTGCCTTTGATTGCATTTGGATAGATTGCAATTGAAATATTTAGTCAAAGCGTATTCAGGTATTCACACTGAATTGCCGTCAGCTCATGAACAATATGAAGTTTGATTTTGAACAAATAGCGCATCAGAATCAAGAGCGATAGCACAGAAATGAATGATGTAAGCAAGTTCTTCAATGGTTTTTTGTGTTATAATGAAATCCTGTGTTGGGGGCTTGGAGGACTGTAACTAAGACCTGTTGCATACAGAACGCTCTCTGTCACACACTGTATATGTCCGTGACCCCATGCCTCTCTATATCAATGTGGAGTTTATCCAGAGTTTGTATTTACTTAACAATTCCATGGGGAGGAATTTAAGTAACTGACCTTGGTGGGGATTACTTTGCACACATGGGCAGATACTGCGGCCTGTTAGGCCTATTAGCAAGTGGCCATCCCAGACACAAATCCTGGCCCCCAGGCTTGTATTTATAAAATACCAAGCCTTCTCTCCCACTGCTTTTCCATCCACAGTTTCATAAAATGACATATGAGGTTCTATGTGCAAACAGCCCTCTGGGCATCCTCATGACTTACACCCCTGAGATACAAGACGGCTTCAAATGTGCCCTTTCTCCCTCCATCCGCCTCCAATGTGAGCTAGGATGCCAATAGTGAATAGAGCCAAATAGTATTAAATCAGGGATCACCCACAAAACAAAATAATCTGCATTTATATCTGCGGATAAGGTTACACACGCCACTTCTATTTCTGGGCCCGTGGATAAACACCGATTACTCCACCGCACTAGACGGGGTTAATAGAAGCTTGTTCCTCAAGGCTTGGCCTCTCCGATCGATTGGAAACATTGCTGTATGCATACACAGTAGCATTACTGTACACAGGTATACATGTTGGTAGCAGCTGGCAACTTTTAATTGAGTGTCAATGGACATGTCAACCACGGCTGGGAGGTCTTTCCATGCGAGGAAGGTTCTGCACATAGTCCTTTAGTTTGTTTGTTTGTTTATTTATGCATTCTGGGAGGTGGAGCACTGATAGGAACAAACAGTATGCCACAGTATGTATAGTTATGAACCTAATTATGTTGCTGCCTCTTTTAGATACTGGATGCTTTTTCTATTCCTGTTCTACTTTTCCCCCCAAAAAATAGAAAAGACGTTCAATCCCCCTCTGAATGACACACAGGGGTCAAAGGTCACTGACTGGTGTCAAACTCTAACTCAGGAGTGGAGAGAAGACAGATATTAGAAGGAAATGAAAACTACAATGACAACTAAGATGCTGGTAATACATTCTGTAGCTTCTTTTATTATTTGACACAAAAATCTGAGGTAGTTTGTTGATAATCGTATTGTTTTTTTGATAAATGAGCCTAAAATGATCCTGTCGCCACAGTAACGTCCACAAATGTGCTTCAGTCTGTAATAAACCCTGGAATTTGCGTTTTGATCATGATACAATAATATGTGACTGATGAAACATATTTCAATATTTATATGACATATTTACAAACATACAATTGACATAAATAATCATATGGCCATCAGCGGACAGACCTGTTTGTTTTGCTTCTAATAACTGCTGGGGGTCGTTGTGATGACGTCACTATAAACTCTGGTCCTTTTCCACTTCAGACCGGTTGGATCAAATCTAAACTGAATCATAACTTTGTGGATCTCTGTGTTTTTTTCCCCCTAATTAACACCCACGTGTGGCCCCTGGAGCGAACCTGGGGATTTATAGGACCCAGCAGCCCTCCGAGCCCCCGGCTTCACCTGTTCGGACGCGCACTTCTTCGTTTTTCCACCTGGGTTCTCCTTCCGTCGCCCCGCGAAATGACCAAGATCCTCATGCCAATAACAATGCTGTCGTACGCGGGTTGCAGCTTGCTGATCCTCTCCGCGTCCCTCGCCGGCGCCTCCCTGGCCGAGATGGTGTTCCGCTGCCCGGTCTGCACCACAGAACGCCAGGCGCTGTGCCCGAAGCTCACCGAGACTTGCGCGGAGATCGTGCGCGAACCGGGCTGCGGGTGCTGCCCCGTGTGCGCCCGGCAAGAGGGCGAGCAGTGCGGCGTGTACACCCCGAGGTGCGCCACCGGTCTGCGGTGCTACCCGACGCCCGACTCGGAGCTTCCCCTGGAGCAACTGGTGCAGGGCCAGGGGCTGTGCCGGTGCAAAGTGGACACCGAGACGGCCACTTCGAGCCAGGAGCAGCGGGAACACACCAGCGGTCAGTCCCTCCGTCTCCTGGAAACCTGGTTAACGCTATCAATTTTTAATGACAGTGTCTAGACTGCAGCCAGGGGAAACGTCAGCAGGAACAGCGTCAGGGTAGCGTTATCATAAAGACACACAATAATACTGTCTTACCGAACTGTGAAGTTGGAGTCATCCATTTAGTACTAAGATGCATGGATAAATGTATGTTATTTCTAATGTTTGAGCTCTAATGTTTATTTTGTTTATTTATTTTATCATTTCTTCATGAATTTAAACAGCGAGTTGAGGCATTTTGCGAATAGAACAAAACACTGGAGACTTCAAAGTACATATTTATTCTTTACCTCTATTAATAGTGCATGTATCATATTTCCTGTACTATTTATACATCAGTCATTATATGGGAAGCACATAAACAATATAATATACTTTACTGTTCCCTCAGGGAAACTTGTCTTGATCTCACAGCACTGCCCAGCCATAATCAGGTTATATTAGATCTCATATGACATAAAGGCTTCACACGCTGCACCACACATGCACTGGTGGCCCTGTGACATATTGCACAACCCCCGTGATTCCTGAGACAGTTATTGCCAGTTTCAGAGCAGCGTCACTGTCATAGCTAAGACTTTATAATCTGATAGGAGTACACAAGTGGGTTTGGACAGCGTTCTTTCTGCATGTTGGGTAACAGACTGTCTTTCACCTCAAACAGTGTCAGTGCGGCGTGCAACAGACCGGCAATCTGAGGCTCTAAAAGTTACCGTACCGCACTATCACTCCAAACCTCTCGATACTTTCAAGCACAGCCTCATAAAAGAGCAGCGGGCGCTTCTGTTCAACACCAAATACAATGAGTCTCCATTAAAGGTGCATTCATTGGTTCTTACTCAAGTCCTGCACTATATGTCAGTATTTGATTCTCAAAGAATCGAAGATGCAATGAGAACAACTGAGCTTTTGCAATAGTACAGATTTGTCCTGATCTGTATTTGGGTATTTTTCCATTGTGGTATTTGTACTCTTTTGCTGTGAGTAATTTGAGTACTTCTTCTACCACTGGTAACTCCCATTTCCATGCTGTTTTATTGCACTCATGTGAATGTTTGTACAGCGTAGACCTGTTTTGAGTGCGGTGAATCATCTTGGTGTTCATGTGGAGAAAGAAACAAAAGGAACTCAGCCCAGTTAACCTCAGCTATGCTCCAAACAGCTGGCCCTCCGGCCTACTCTCTTTCCCAATATTCCCAAACAATCTGCCTTTAAAAAGGCTGTAACAGAGACCCAGCTAATGGCCTGCAAAATTCCCAGAAGATGGAAGCGAAAAACATCATAGTATGACTGTTGACATTTCCACAGGGGAGTGGGGAGACGAGTGAATGAGAGAGAGAGAGAGACAGCCAGAGGAATGTTGCATTGATTGGAAACGTGGACTTTAGGCTTTGACGACTGCTGTTGATAAGTAGGTTATCAACCTGGAAAAAGAGCTGTTTGGATTGACATAACGGACAATGGCGATGAGGTTCGTTGGGACGGGAGCCAGCGAGGCTCGTGTGGTTTGTGTTTAAACTAGAACAGAGCAAACAGCTTCATTAACTGGCAGACGTTGAGGCCTAATGGACACACAGCCAATGGGTGTGATCACCGCTCCTTTCCAAATCCTGGCTTTTGTCGCAGATCTCCCCGCGGCCCGCGGTGTGTTTGCTTTGGCACTGGACTCCTGGAGCGTAGAGAGAGTACCGGAGGGAGCGTTTCGGGGTAACCCTGTTCTCTGTAAGGACCTGCCAGCACCAAGGCCACGGACGAAAGGTCAAAACGTGCCTCGCTGCTCTTTGCCGATCAAAACAGCTCCATAAACCGTTATGTAATGTAGTTACATTCCAACAATAAAGGCAGCTAAACTGACGGGCATTGAATGGAGGCAACATAGCAACAAAAGGCACACGACGCACAACTATGACAAGGTAGAGAAAGGTGCATTTGATAGTCGGTTGGCAGTATTTAGTAATGCAACTTTACACACAAGCAACGCAAGGAGGACAAGGTCACAAAAGGGACAACAATGACAGACAAATAATGTTGAAAAGGGTCTGCAATAACTTCAATCAGGAATAATAAGGAAAAGTGTAAGGAATATGGAATACTCTCAATCAATTTGAATTTGGGAACAGCCAGATTGATAACCTCATTGTGTGATGCAACACAATTCCATATACTCCAAGTTACCCTGAGCAAGCATCAGTACTGTAAGCAGCCGGCGCTCCGCAGTGAGGGGGTCAAAGGTCAGAGCCAATATGCCTGTGACCCTACAGTGATCATGGAAGAGGGAGTGCTGGGAAAATAAATAGGAGGAAATGAGACGTAGAATAGATCTTTTTAATGGAAACAAATCAGGCGAAGTGGAAGGAGAAAATGTGGGCGAGAGGATGTGACTCATGTGGGAGATTCCAATCATGTAACACAAATACAGCGAGCGCTATTGAATTCTGCTTTTAAACGATTCTTATTAACGTTGGACTCACATCTGATCTCAGAGCCGCAAAACCAAAAGGAAGACTTTTCTTCCAGAGGAGATCCGGAGATGTTTCTGTAATCGTACACCTACTTCAACACGCAGCCGGGATCTAATACCGGTGCTTTTTTCCGTGACTTATCTGCGCAGCTCGTAGAAGATCGAACATTTCGCGCAAACGTGTGTGTGTTGCGGCCCTTGGAGACAAGAGGTAGGAGTTCCTACGTCGGGACGGAGCTCAGGGTGGAACTGCTGCTCGTTGGCACTGAAAGGAGCCGGGCATGGAGGGTATCACGGACAAGACCCGGAATATGCTCCAGGAGACGCAAAGACAGGGTCATCTGGGATACTTTCTAAAAGTGTTTCAAGCGTCCGTTCAGGCCAAACCTCAGGAAGCCCTTTTCTATGCTTATTGTTGCAAAGGTCAACACGGAAAGGAAAATCCTCCTGTGCCATCTGGTCCCTGACATAACACTGCAAACCAATAAGGGGCATTCCTCTGTACCTGTGGGGGCGTCTAGACGGAGTCCGCAGGACTGAAATAGCTCCTGATAATCCCACCCCCCCAAGCTTACCAAAACAGGGGCATTTGTGCCATCCCACCCCCAGGCGTCGACTTCACATGTTCCCGTGCCAAGAATCTCCTCGTGCCTCTGCTGAGATCCAGAATGTCTTCCCACTCTCTCTCCCTCTCCCTCTCCCTCTCTCCCTCTCTCTCTCTCTCTCTCTCTTCCACTCTCTGTGTAGGACAAAGATGCACATTGAGGAGGAAGTGGTCTTGATCTGGTCACAAATGAACCGTGGAGCAGTTTGTTTGTGGTGACCACCAAAAGCACTAAAGCCCAAATAATCGAGCCTTAAAAATTGGCGGAAACGTTTCCAAAGATGTTCTGCTCTACTTGCCTTTCCAGCTCCGCTTTGTCCAATCACAGCCTCGTGTCTCTGCCCCGGAGCGTCGCAGCCATTCCCTGCCGTAGCCGCGATGTAGCCTGTTCCAGCTCGCCTCGGTTCATGTCCTAGTTTAGTCATGTCCTGGCCTTATTGTCCTAGTTCCATGCCCGAGACTTCAGGCGGCAGTGCTGGTAGCGGAGCAGGGCGCGCTGGCCTTAGATGCTGGGTTGCGTACGTACGTGCCAGAGCCTGTCCACAGCTTAGAGAGGCCTGCTGCAGGCCACACAGCTTGGAAGGTGGATATATCTGCACTCTGCTGAGTGTGTGTCACCAGGCAAACACTCCCATTAGGCCTCAGAATGGATAATGGACGGATCAATGGTTGCAGTGGTTCATGACTGGATTCACACCCCAGAGATGCACCGGGAGGCAAACCCAGACGAGATGAACTACTTTCCACATTCAGACACTTAAAGGCATAGTTCATGTTGGGGGACGAATTCTTTGGAGAGGCAGCTCCCTATTTAGATTTGGAGATAAACCTTAAATTCTTTACAAAGACGCATGGGTCTGGCGTCGTCTCTCCAGTTTTTCATTCCGCTTTCATCCCTCCCAAAAATTGAATCATGTCAAGTTTCCAGTCCGTTTCCTGTTTACATGCCATGGCCACAGATGAATACAAACATGCGTGTTTTGGAAAATGTCGCTCCGACTGTAACACAAGACTAACGAGTCCAAAGTGTTACGGTATGTGAGGACGTTTGTGTTTTGAACCACAAGTCAAAGCGTCTTGGACTCAGACTCTTGTGACCAGAATGTCCCGGTGTGGATTCAGTGTGGGAGGCCTTGTTTGCATGTTGTCTGTCTCTGAGGTGGTGGGAGGACGTCGGTTTGAACCCTCATCCTTGAAGACGTCATCTTCCTGAGTTGGTTTGACTCTGATTAAGGAAGAAAAGTTGTCAAACCTTCACTGAACTCACAGTCGCTGCAATGAAGCAACGCTCGGACTGTCTTTACATAAATATGAGGAAACAAGAACTCCGCCACGTGTTTGCTTCTTTGTTTCCCAAACTTTCCATCCTCAGTCTGCCGTTTGCTCAGTTGATCAGAATCTGGACACGCAGACGTGAGTCTTCTGGCCTACGTGCCACCTGGGAATTTGACATGGATCAGATATAGAAAGGAAAACTCAGAGGCCATTGTCCCGGGATTAATCCAAGCAGTGGAGCGGACAGTAAGCCTGCAGCTCTGTTGACACTGCTGATCCCCAACCCACCGCTGTGGAACGGCTTGTACTGCTGAGGCCGAGTGGCCCCTCAAAGTGGGGTCCTGACCCTCAGAGTGGGTGTGTGCATGTGTGTATGAGAGAGTGTGTGGGTGTGGATACTGTACATCTGTGTGTGTGTGTGTGTGTGTATAAAAGGTGTGTTTACGATGATTACACAACACTTCAGGTTGAAAACATGTAAACACACTGGCAGAGGACTTCAGGGCTGCATGTCACTGCTTTTACTTCCACTCTTCTTCATCTTAGATCTGCCAATGCAGGTCATTCACTTCTTTGAGAGTGTTTTTCACATTATTATGGTGGTAGTAGCTTTGCTGAATGTGCTGCATGTTTGTGCTGACACACACATCTTTACTTCAGAGCAGAGGGAGCAATGCTTTTGCACTTGGACACTGTGGCGGTTATGTAAGACAGCAAAACAAAACGGCACCCCGGCCGCCAATACTCCTGTGTGTGTTTGTCCGTGTGTGTTTATCTGCACAACTCACGCACAAGCACGCACATGATTTCAGTTGACCTTTGCCCTTTGTGGAGGAACACTGTCTTCAAAGAGAGGCAGAGGGAGCGCCTTGCTTCTATCTGATGGCAGAAGGCGCCAGCGCCGTGTTTGTGTTCCGTTTTGGAATTTCCTCCCTCCCGTTCTCTCTCTCTTAGACCTTTTGTAATCATATTCCAGAACCGGATGTGAAATTTACCTCTCGTGGTGCAAAGAGAATCGACTCGCTACCGAGCAGCGCTGACCTACACCAGTGTGTGTGTGTGTGTGTGTTGAGAAATGAAAGGGAAACAGCAGCACACACTCACGGCCCCTCAAGTCTGCACTATGACTTTGGGCTGGAAATGTACTTCCTTTTCTTTTCAGCTGATTTGACTTTTGACTATTTTTCCTCAAAAAGTTTCTCACAATGATTTTAGTGTTTTTAAGAGGGATTTTGAAGATTTTTTGATTGTGGGTAAAAACAGTTTAGGGTTAAAAAAAAAAAAAAAAATTCAATTCAATTCAGCAAAAAATTAAAAAAAAAGAGAAAAATGTATTGGAATGTACTGATATCATATAAGAATATGCATCATATATAATAATGATAACCAGCAAATGTCTGTAATAAAACATGGACCTTTGTACTTGAATGAATGAATGAGTTTCCCATCTGACCTCCTGGCCCACAGCGGAGGCCGTGGAGCTTCCGGTGGAGCCGGCAGTGAGCGAGATCCCAACCAGCAGAAAGCCCACCAAGGAGGCCATCTGGCTGGGGCCCAAGGAGAGCGCCGTACGGCAGCACCGGCAGGAGCTGAAGACCAAGATGAAGACCAACAAGGTGGAGGAGGTCAAACCTGCCCGACCCAAACAGGTGAGGGTCTCCCCAGCCCTTCCTCCTGTCCTCCAGTCTTCACTCGTTCTTCCATCATTCCTACAGTCTTCAACTTCATATCATCTGAAACTCTTAAGATATTTCGCTGATTGAGCTTATTTAACTAAACACTGCCGTGCACCATGTTGCCACCATGCGGGTCCCGTGTCATGTTTGCTTTGTTTCTGCCGTGTCAGACTCAGTGTCAGCAGGAGCTGGACCAGGTCCTGGAGCGGATCTCTAAGATGCCCTTCAGAGATAACCGAGGTCCCCTGGAGGACCTGTACGCCCTGCACATCCCCAACTGTGACAAGAGGGGGCAGTATAACCTCAAACAGGTGAGCACAAGAGGGGAAGAAAGAGAGAGAGATAACTCACAAGTTTCTGCTTTCAAGCTTCAACTATCGCTTATCATTATACATGCATATTCCAATTTTCTTCCTTTCTGTCTCTCTTTCTCCCTCTCCCTCTCTCTCTCCCTCCAGTGTAAGATGTCCCTCCATGGTCAGAGGGGCGAGTGCTGGTGTGTGAACCCTCACACGGGTCGACCCATCCCCTCAGCCCCCACTGTGCGGGGGGACCCTAACTGTGGCCAGTACCTCAGAGAGACAGAGCCGGAGCTCCCCCCCATGGGCCAAATATAGAAGTGCACGCCTTCAGAGGAGAGAAAGAAAGAAAGACCACAAATATTTGAAAGTATTTGGGTTAAAAAAAAAAAAAAGTATTTGAATCACCTGAGTAAGCTATGTTATCTTACGTGTTATTACGTGTGTGTGTGTGTGTGTGTCTAGTTTGTGCGACGACAGTGAAAGTCTAACCAGCACAAAGTGTCCACAGAATGGAGCTCTGTGTGTAGAATGTTCAGTTGAATCTATATTTCATTTGCATTTACCCTTTTCCCTCATACATATTCAGTAACTTTACTAATTGTGACTTGCAAAACAAAACGTTTCAGTGTTTTGTACTGGTTTTAAGTCTTAAAAAAGTCTGAAAACAAGCGTTTGTGTTGATGTTTTTGCTCTCTTACTCAAAGCCAAAGAGCAGAGAGGAGGAGTGTTGGCCTGTCTTCATATAGAACATTTACACACCTGACTATGTTCAACAACATGCAAAGTAACGCGACTCCCGACACTCTTCAGAACACAAAACAGCTTCATGCTCCACTCAAAGCCCGACAGACTGATTTTCAAGCATACTGGACTCGAACCCTTAACCTCAAAGTCTCTGCACGGCGGCCTGGGAGTCCCTCCTCACGCTCAGGCTTCAGATATCAAGCGGCCAGACAAAGTTTCACCCTCAGTACTGATACGGATCCCGGCCAACCAAACGGCACATCTTTGATTCAGGTTGTTCTTTTTTTTGTTAGTGATCCTTTTTGTTTGAACGAGCATCAAAGAGCAGAAACAAGAGGGCTGGAACTCACAACCCTCACGATCAAATTCCAGGTCAGCCAGCAGCTTTAATGGCTCCTCCTCATCCTCAGGGAGAAACACCTGAGGTTCGTTTCCTTTCCTCTCTGATCTAAAGGAAACAAAAGCTGAGCACAAGTCAACAATTTTTTTATCAATTCATAGCAGAAATGTACAATTTTTAACCATAACTTTTAGAAATTGGTTGAAGTTTTGACAGTGGCCTGACACAAAAACAGGTGTTCAAGTTTCCACGATGGTATTTTAAGTAAATTACAGCATTTTGGGGCTTTTCACAGTGGAATCTGATCTGATCGGAGTTGTTAGAATCAGATTTTACTCCAAATTAACAATTGAATTAGGAACCAAAGACACTTCTTGGCTCTACTCAGTGTTTCAGCCTGCAAATGTTTGGGTTTTACAGATCAAGTTTGCATAATGACAAAGAGGACGTATTTGTGAGTACAAGAACTTTATTTAAATAGTGATTTATTATTACAAAAAAAAAAGAGTACATCAATTACATGCCTGATAAATATTTCACCATAATGTTCACATGAATCTTTGCTTTCTTTTGAGATTCTGCCAGGCTCAAAGTGTCGCTGTGTCACACGTGTTATAGGGACAAAAGCATTAAAGAGGCCATGAAGGAGGTGGAGGCCCTCAGAATGCCACAGAGTGAACAGCAAGATTAACCAAAACAAAGAGAAATCCACAGATTCAAATCCATTTCAAAAGCAAAATCAAAGTCTCCTCTGTCACCTCTCTGCAACCAACCGCGTAGCACAAACGCAACAAGCACATCCTCATCCTCACCCAAGATTGTTGCCCGCGTGTTTGCTCAACAAGACAATAGGGGAACATGCAAATCGGAATTCAAAGCGGCGTGGAGCACAAGGCACTCGAATTTACATAGAAACCCAACGGCCTCGCTCTGCAGGATGGAAAACCCTCCAAACCCCGGCCCCCCCTCCCTCCACCCGAGGGCCGGTCACCGCGGCGACAGATTTGCCTGTTTTGGCAGGGACATCCCTCATCTCCCACGCAAATGCTATGCAAAAGTCCCCCGCGTTTGTGTTTGTGTTCGCCAGGCTTGCCTTTTTCATACGAGTGAATTTCAGCTGAAGTTGAGAACTTAAGGGTGCAGCCTGGCACGTACAGTACACACACGTACACACACACACACACACACACACGTACATACACACACACCTATCCTTATCATGTGTTTATAGGAGAGAGTTTGCGAGAGCTAAAATCGCGGTTGCAAGAATCGATCCCACGCGACTCTCCCGACGGAACAGCGCCGACCCAGTGGCCACACTCGGTACTACGGGGGTCAAGAGATGGCTCCAGCGTTTGGGTCGTTTGAGTCAAATCCACATATCTCATTTGTCCAAATCAATGACAGCATTAGACGCTGAGTTTGAGCGTGTTGAGATGAAGCGCGAGTTGGATCGATCGGCGTGCGGCTCGAGACGACAGCGCAGGAAGGACAATTCAAACGCAATCCGCCTTTATCCGGCGGATGAGTCAAGAAGCGTGCGAGGCTCATGTGGCAGTGACGGGAACAACGAGCTACAGATATGGCTAAGTGCACCGCAAAGACAAACTCCTCGAGAATTCACATCATTCTCGTCAAAATGGCAAAAACACGGAGACTATCCTGACCTTGAGCCACATTTCAAACATGTCTTGTCTTGGAGTAAATTCATGGATACATACTGAATATAACGTGCCACTCTGACTCAGTACACAACATGTTATCAGTATCACATACAAATATATAGAATTTTCTATGATCTATGGATATAAAGAGACGAGGCATCAGTAAAATCTCAGACGTGATCAACAGGGGGAGCCAAAGTTCACTTTCTCGCCAAATTGTGTTGCGTCAATACAAAGAGGCCTCCGGTGAGCTTTTTCACTTTGGCTCCGACAGTCAGTCCATCACATCTGACCGCACGAATAAGTGTTTGTGCCACGTTTTTTGTTTTTGTTTTTACCTGATTGGCAGTCATTAATTGCGCTAGCTTAATTGGCAGGTTTGAGAAGTAGAGGAGATGGCGGCCGCGATGGCGACGGCGCGGCGCCCGGCTCTCATTCGTTGCTGTTGCTGTGGCTGTCCAGCTCTTTGCACTGCAGGTCTCCTCCCGTGTAGTTGATGTCAGGGATCTTCACTCCGAAGCGATCCACACACCAGCAGATCCCCCGCTTCCGACCGCGCGACGGCTTACACTGCAGACGCAAATCAATGTTCATGATTTTTTACAGCATTTCCACCATTTTGGACAAATAAAATACAAATACTGGAAAATGCTAGAAAACTTCATCTAGGTTTCAAATGGCAGTAAAAGGCCTGATTGATAAGTTCTGAGCTTTAAATCAAGAGGAGTTGCACTTATTTCCTGACTGAATCTTCTAACTCGTCACTGCTTGCTGGAGCGATTTTGTCCAGCTTTCTTTGTGTGGGAGGAGTCAGACGAGCAGGTCAAACAATTGCTCATAAAAGGCTCAGAACTTATCAGTAAACCCCTGCATGTTCTCCTGGAATTTTGTTTGCGTTTCATAAAAACCTCCTCAAAGCCTTTATGTGATCAGATCACGAGCCGAAAATGAGGACTGAACCTCAAAGCAGGATTCCCAGGGTTGAGACATTTGTCCCCTTTGTCTGAGGACAGAGTGAGAGACAGGGGACGAGGACGACCTCATACCTGTTTGCGTTTGAAGAAGCCCTTCTTGTCGCAGTTGGGAATGTGCAGGGACAGAGGCAGGACCCGAGACGTGTCCTTCATGCTCTGGATCACGTTATCCAGCCTTCTCCTGCACGGACCCTGATCAGAACACACACACACACACAAAGACACAGATATGAGTGTGTGGACGATTACTCACAACGTGGGTTTGTCTCGTCTGTGCGTCACTTACGAACTCGGGCTGCAGCTTGTCCAGGGTGAGCGGCAGGTAGTCCAGGTTGCTGGTGGGCCCCAGCCTGGCCAGCTGCTTGGTGCGGTCCTTGGCCTGCTTCATGGCTTTGGCCTTGCGGCTGCTGATGTGGTCTCTGCCGTATAAGGGCACCTTGGTCTGGGGCAGCATGGCGTCATCGCGGGATTCTCCGTCTAACAGAGGCGGGGACAGAGAGACGGAGAGTCTTAGTCGGCTGATTCCTGACATCTCTGGATATTGAGGTGGTTTAAATGTGGAACAAAGTGATGAAACGACCTGCAAACGTGGGGTTAAACATGTTCTGTGGGTTATAAAATCAGCAGAAAGCTAATTATACAGTCTGTAATGTGGCAATTACCCTGCAAATTAAGACTTGTTTTTTAGGTCGATGTTGTAAATGCTTCAAGAGGTTTATAAAGGAAAAGAGGTCTCATGTTGCAGAACACGCAACAAACACGCAAGTATCCAGAGCTAAAGTCTCTTTCCTGTCAGGTTTGTCTCCAGTTTGGATTTATCGCATATGAAATATAAATAAGAGCAATATTTCCCTCTGAAACAGTGACTTAGTGAGGTTAGAAGCTGAAATGCTCCTTTTAAATGCAGCACTTGTGCAAACGTGCTTTGTTACTTTCCAGCCCTGCACACTTCATAAAAGTCTGCACTGGATTGTGGAAACGTCACTGCACGATGTGATGATTTCACTGCAGCAGCTCCAGGCTTATTTAGGCCCGTTAGTGGCTACTGGCCAGCTTCAGATTGGACGTGTTGACATAAAGGACAACACAGGCTACATTTATGGCAAGTCAGGTTGCCAGTTTGGGGTATATGCAGACCAGGGGTTTGAGAACTTTTATAGCCAGTGACCTAAATGAGATATTTAGTCTCACCCTGGCACCCGAGCTCATGAAAACATGCTATTACACTTGTCATGTGGCGAGCCACCAGCAACAGCCGCAGTCCATTTTGGGTCCCAGCCCCCGAGGAACCCTGATGTACACACATCTTTCATCTGAGCCTTGCAAAAATACAGCTCCCCGCTCCACTTCCAGGAGTTGCACAAAAAACCTCAGCGCTCGCCCCTCACCCCGGCCCCGGCCCCACCCTCACCCCCGCCCCGCCCTCATCCGCCACAGTGACAAGAGAAGACCGGCCGGGCCCTGGCTTCAGCTCAGGATGCGTTCCTAAGCCACCATTGGCCCGTTTCTGCTGCTGTGTCACGTACACGCTTCTGCAAATACTACACGTAACGTTCTGACGCGATCGCTAATCTACCAGCGGAGCGGTTGAAACGAGGTCACTGCACATGATCCTTAAACCCTCCGCGACCAGATGATGAAGATGAGAATCACGACAGCAGTGACGTCATGGGTCTCATCCAGGCTCTGCTCCTTAATGACAGCTTCTTGGAAGAATGAAGAGATTCCCTCTGCTCTGGCTTTCCTGCTGAAACATTTTTTTGTCCTCCGGAGAAAAGAGAAGGAAGATAAGCAGCCGCTTTAAGTCCAATCAAGTCCTCACTTGCTAATCCTCGCACTCGTCTAATCTGACCAGCGCTGACTGATGGCGTCTGTCAGTTTTCCTGGTGTTGACTCTGTGAGACGTGTGGATCCTACAGAGACAGTCCTGTTCCTTCAGTTTGTCTTCATGTCTCCTTCCCTCCCACTGCATTCATCTGGAGACTGTTGGAGTTGTGCAGATTCAAATTCTGCATTCAAAATACGTAAAAATTGCTTTCTGGTCTTCTCTCTGTCACACAGTTCTGTTTTCTTGTCTCTATGGAGGCAATCAAGTTGGATTTTTCATTTTTTCCCGCCCATAAAAATGATTTTATCACCATTTTTCTCAAATCAAATGGTTGTAACCTTTCTATAGACTTATTAACAGAATATGTATTGATTATAGTTACATATTAAGTCATTTCTGGACGGTTAGGATATTTCTCTCTTCTTCCCTCAAATCATGAATCTTGAAACAGAAACAGTGGGAGATTGATAGGATTTGTCTAAAATGCCAGAGGGTGAAACGTCTTGTGTGCACACGAATTTAGCGGCATGCCTGCGTTTGACAGCGGGAGCGCGGACAGACGTGTGCAACCATCAGGAAACGGGGACTTAACCCAGAATGTGGCTGACGGGGAGGACAGACGAGGGGGGATTGGTAACCCACATCCACCCAGCCCGCATTCTGCTGAATCACTGCACAGCCTGCAGCGCGGCCAGGAGACGCGGGGCTGGCGGGGAGCCAGGCGATGGGGAGCGGGAGTGGGAGTGGGAGTGGGAAAAGGAGGACAGTGTGGGAAAGGGAGGAAAGGGAAAGGGGGGAGATGAAGTGCAGATTTGGGGTTGTGGAAGTGTTTCTCCACGACGAAGGATGGAATTATCTGGCTGGGCGGGGCCAAAGGAGCCATTTTTAGGAGTGCAAATTGGCTGACTGGCAAAACTTGACGTACTGTAAATGTCAATGATTTGTGGCTATTTTTGTTTGGCTTTAAGGTAGTCTATAGATAACTCTGTATGGTTACACACAGCCGCCGCACCACACTGCAAAAAAAGTCATCATCTTCAGTCCTGAGGTTAAGTCTTGTCTTTTCTATGACACAGATTTTGCACATTCCCCGTTTGAAAGCTCTGCAGTGCTTTAACGTGCAGCAAATACGCTCATCCACTCTCTTTCCATGGATTTGCCTGCAATTTTGGGGATAGCGAAGGGAATGCGGCAAAAATTTGGGAATTCCAGAATGAGAACCTACAGGAATATTGCGGGAATAGACTGGGAATGTGTGACCTCACCGGAGGAGCCTGGGTGCTGGGGGTCAGCGTTCTACTCCACACACATCCAGGTGCTGTAGAGCCTCGTAGTTGGTGGGTGTGTCCAACATGACGATGACATAATGACATGATGTTCCACAGGAAGGACCAATCGGAATAAAGCTTTCAGAGCCGTTGGGCATCTTTGGGTTTGTCTAACTGGCTGTAGTTCTGGCACTCATCAATGCAAATTCCAGACTATATAATGCAGTGTCAATGAGAATATGTCAGAATTATGGACAGATTGTTTGTTATTTTTTTGCAGTGTCAGCTTCCTCCTTCGATTACCTTTGCCCTTTTTTTCTTCTTCTACTGGGCTTCAGTTTGATGCTACTTAGCCAGAAAAACTGCGGTTGTTTGGCTCGAGCCCGCTGAGGTTTAACACGAGCGGAGAGATTATTTGTGTTTCCAGAGCGGCTCGAGCGTCCAAGAGATGTTTGCAGAAGTGGGATCTGCAAAAAATACCGGGGGTGAAACTGGGAGCGAGGGAGGGAGGGGGAGAGAGAGAGAGAGAGAGAGGGAGGAGAAGAGGAGAGACAAAGAGGAAGAGAGGCCAGGACAGTGGCCAGGTGGGGAAAATGTACTCAAGTACATCCAGAGATGAACCCAACCAAAAACCCAACCAATCGACTAAACTGCTCTATTTTAGAGCAGCTTAGTTGTGGAACTGATCATTTTACTTAAATATAGGAGTTGATCGCTCCTGATGGACAGAGAAATGTCCGCGGGGGAAAAGATGAACGCAATGGATAAAACATGGGACACACAACTGGAATGGATCGTTCAGAGACGAGAGCCACGAGCGCAATCTGGCTCATCAAGTGTCTCCCCAGCAGACTTTGTGACTGTCCCTCGATGAAAGGAGCCAACGAGTAGCCTGACGGAGCAGCGCCTGTAATCTTGGCTGTTTTATGTTGGCCGGGGGCCCCGAGGCGATGGGCCACTCACACGAGAACCTACTGATTTACAGCTCGCAGCCCCCGCCGGGCCTTCTCAAGCCACAGATGACAAGTTGATCGGCACTCCGCGCCGCTCGTTGACAGGGTTCACGGGTGGAAGCGTGGGGGGGCTTCTGAGTCGCGGGCCTCGGTAATGACAGGTGTCAACCCAGCTTAGAGGCGGTTGCGTCTCGACCCACATCGGCGTCTCCTGAAGCCTTAGAGCGGCGAGGCAGGAGAGGGAAAACGTACCTGAACTCAGATTTCAGCCCATTTCTATGAATGAAGCGGTAAAATCAGGTTATTATAGCGAGATTAATGTAAAACGTTTCAGACAACAAGTTCTTCTCAAAGCGACGTTGTGTTTTGGACAGGATGGACCTTATGTGTGTCAGATCAGATAAGTGTATCGCTTGTTTCATTTGCTATGGCAGCACTGGCTCAGAGTGTGTGTGTGTTTGTGTGTGTGAGAGAGAGTGTGACTTGTGGGCTTCATTAAAATTCCTTCATTGACAAGGGAATAGCAACATCTTTATCCAGCTGTTTGTGATTTCTTTGCACCAGAGAGCTTGTTAGTTAAACCAGGGTCCTTCAGTACATTTGCTATGTAGTCAAGTACAAACACCTCTAAATTAGACTGAAGTACTTTCTGCTTCTTGTCCGTGAAATTTCAGAGACAAACGCTACAATACACCTTTCATCTGATTACTGGAGTTAAAGCTGCAGATAAAGTCATAAAGCAGGCTGTTGTCGGGTAGAAACCTTGTATCTCGGCCTTGTTTTCACTCAGTGTCACAATCCATTTAGTAATGTGGTGTTGCCACAAAACCATCCAATGGTAATATTAAAAGCATATTAACATTGTATTCTAACATCAGTACAGCCTCTCATCTCGTGACGACCAAGTTCATCAAACTTCTCGTTTTCTGACTCACTTTCTGTACTTATCTATTATTCTGTTATTTCCTGAGTGTTTGCATTTAGAAAATGTGGAATATGTAAGGGGGGGGGGGGGGGCTGGTTCACTATCGACCCAGGGGCCGCGAAATACAGAAGCCGGCCCTGTCTACCACCGTAATGTACAACACAAGTGGGATTTTAGTCACATTGCTAATTAAGCCTGTTAAGGAGTTTGGGAGAAATAACGAAGGAAACTTTCCAGGAATATTTTAGAGCCTCAATCAAAGCTTCAGTTAGCAGATGTAATTGTGTGTGTCGGGGTCAAAGGTCAGAGGTCTACCTACCCTTGTTCGGATGCAGCAGCTTGTACAGCTTCTCGTTCCTGCACACGCCGCGGCCGTGCAGGAGCGCGTGCAGCGGCTTCTCCTCGCCGTTCTTCGGCAGGCACCGGAGGCCGCGCGTGCACGGCCCGGTGTACACGCCGCACGCTTGGCCCTCCTCGAGCGCGCACGTGACGCAGCAGCCGCAGCCGGGCTCCTTCACCAGCTGGCAGCCCACCGGCACCGGCGGGCACATGGACAGGGCCTTGTCGTCGCACGGCTCGCACGGCACGTAGGACGAGCCGCAGCCGGTGATGGCGAGCAAGAGCAGCGGGAGAAGCGGCGGCGGCAGGGGGACGCGGGGAGTCAGCGGCATAGCGTCTGTGCGTGTGTGTGTGCGCGTGTGTGTGTGTGTGAAACGGGGGCGGGCTGCTGTGTTCGGGGGGCGAAACCGCGACGATTATCAACTCGATTATGCTGTGAATCCAACGAGCCCAAACATCCGGCGCAGGGGGCTCCGGTGCATCCACAGGTGCCTTCCGTCGGTCCCTGGCGTGCGCGGAAAGTCCTCAAAATGTCACCGCATCCGATGCTCCCAATCCACCGCTCACTCGATCTGCGCCCTCCTCCCCCGCTGCAAACCGCACAGGATCTCAGCAAAGATGTGGAAATGTAGAAAATCAAATCAAATCTAAGATGAAAATATCTCCGTCAGCGCGTCTCTGCTCCTCTTCCTGAGTGATGCCCGGTGCCGTTTACGCGCAAAGCTGCTGGTCTCCAAAATGCGGCTGGGAGGAAAGAAGCGCGTCCGGGCTCCGCTCTGTGCTCGGCGCTCTGCACGCTGCTCTACCCGCACGGCTGGTGAGCAGAATGTATAATCTGTGGCTTTGAGCTTGGCTTTTAAAAAAGAAACAGCCAGAGGCGAAGCCCGTAACGATGAGTCTGTCAAACACCGTGCAGGGGGGAGGGGGGGGCAGAGGAGGAGGGGGAGGAGGAGGAGGGAGGAGGAGGAGGAGGAGGAGGAGGAGGGGGGGTGGCGCACTTGTCAACTCCGTGCGCCGAGATGCTGATTCCGCAGGGCGGGTGCTGGCATGTCTCCAGATCTGCCAGATACGACATGATGCTCCTCAATGAGCGAGCCTCCCCCTCTTCCTCCTCTTCCTCCTCTTCCTCCTCCTCCTCCTCATTCAAACACGCCAAAAACAAAGGTGGAGATTGATTCTTCAATATGAACACGTATGAAAAGGAGCAGAAGAGTTTCTGAGTACATTCACTTCATTGTTGTACTGGAATGCTGCTATTCCCAGGTACTACAGGACTTCCATTCTGGGAATTCTGCTGTATGTAAAACCCGGTGGTTAGTTACAACTTTCAATGTTTCATTTGCTCCGGTTCTTCCTTGTTGCTTTGCATCCTTTCCTTCCTTCCTTCTTTCTGCCTCTGCCTCCTTCAGCTTGGCCACAGAATTTACATCTCAGATCAAATACGAGTCACCTCTTCTTCCTCCTCCTCCTCCTCCTCATCTTCCTCCTCCAGTCTCTCTCCAGATTCTCTCTCTTTCTGCTCTTCCTGTCCTCCCCCTTTTCCTGATTGTTCCGTCTTCCATTCTCCCTCCTTCTGTCTTTTATACAACATTTAACAAATAAATAAGCTTGTATCCTCAAATCCTCCCTTTCTTCTATTCTATTCCTTTCTCTGTGCACCGTAGCCTGTGAATGGATCCAGACCTGATCCAGAATCATAAGGTCCATCGGTTCAAAGGGCTGAGTTTGGAGCTTCAGGATGTCATTAGCTGCTCGTGAGATCAAACTTTAAACTCCCTGATTGTTGGTTTCTCTCCACAAACCTCCTTGGGAAGTCTTTGTACCTTTGACTTTTTTTTATTTTTTATTAATTAACCACAGTTTCTACCCAAAATAACTCCTCCAACTCCTGCTCTGGATTGGAAACAGACACGCGTCTCACAGTGGAAATTCCAGATCACAGTCATTACCGGAAACTAAATCTGTCCACATTCCCTGGATCCAGATTTGTCCCATGTAACGAGCGTGGTGCAAACTGAGGATGGGTCCCTGAAGGTGAACTCGCTCCCCTCTGCTCGCTGTGTCTTTCTCTTGCTTTAGCACTAAATATTTGTGCTTAGTGCTGTAAAAGAAGGCCAGTAAAACGTCCCACTCTAAGCAAACCGCACTCGGATGGACTTGTGGTTATTTTACGACTCGGCGAGGTCGGCGTCCGGCGTTACAGAGGACAAAGCAGCCATAAGTTACAAGATGTTTTGGCAGATATGGAAATATGTCCGAGCATCAGCATGTTTTTGTGTTTAGTAAACAGGCCTGCAGGCACGGAGGCAAAGACAGGCTCATATTCCTGTCTAGAGTGTGTGTGTGTGTGTGTGTGTTTGTGTGTGTGTGTGTGTGAGCGTGAGCGCTCAGCCGGGGAGACTTCTCATTCCCGTTAAACACCACTGATTATCTTGACTCGTCCGATAGTTTGTGTCCCGCAACGGCTTCACGCATCGGATTTCGGATCCTTTCTTCTCCTGGAGGCGCTGTGAGACTTTTCTTCCTCCTCCTGAGATCTCCCCCCCCCCCCTCTCCCATGAGCCTTTGCCCTTGACCTTTGCTCTGTATCGGGTGTCACGTGACATCAGGCGCGACGGAAAGAAGGTGGGCCGTTTTGTTTCTGCAGCCTACGCACCTGAAAGAGAGCCATTCAAATAGCGGGACCTTCCAAACCAAACACGGGCCTTTATAGGTTTCGGATCGGAGGCTGATAGCTTCCCGTCTTGTTTTGGTTGCTCCAGAACGTGGACCTGGGGGGGATGTGGAGGAACTGTGGTCCAAGCGATGTTCAGGTTCATAAAATGTGCCGTTACATTTGTTGAGGTTGGGCTTCCTGAGTCACGGGCCATATGAAGCACAGATGGCTGCTCGGCTCGGAGTTTCCCTCTGAGTGATTGAAGTAACAAAGTACGTCTCCTAAAGTACTGAAGTATAATTAAATGATGACATACTGTTGTGTTTTGCAGACTTACATGGCAGATTACAAGGTTTTCAATTATAAAATGTGATCTTTGGGTTGATTCCGACCTTGTTTCAGATCAAAAGACAAAGATTTCAATTAAATTGTTCCCGAAAAGGAATGAGAATGTTCTGGAAGCAGCTGGAGAGAATAGAATCCCAGTCAGGATCATCGCTAACTTCCATTCCTAAAACCTCCATAAATGGAAACACAATTTTGTAAATGGTCAATAATCTAAGGGATCAGATCAGTTGGTTGGGTGTAAATTGGTTTGTTTAACCTGGTAACTCTGACCTTTGACCTCTGTGTGGAAAATCAGGGATCCGATTGTCCTTCCAGGTTTTTGCCAGGTTTCATCGCCGGCCTGCGTTTCCTGCAGATCACAACAGAGCAAACGTGTGTGTGTGTGTGTGAGAGGTGAAGCACAAGCGAGCTGAGGAAGGCAGTGTGAATAAAAACACACGCACCCGGCCGCCTGATGATGTCATGTTACTCAGACACTCCCAACCCTGCAGCGCTGGCCTGCTTCCAACTTCTATAGAGAGAAGAAAAGTGTGTGTACGTGTGTGTGTGTGTACATGTGTGTGTGTGTGTGTGTGTGTGTGTGTGTGTGTGTGTGGTAGAGATGTATGCAGTGTGTATCCAGTACCTGTGTGTCTCCAGAGGCTGGTGACAGGTCTACCACCCAGCAAACCTCAGCGGGCCCCCGAGGCTACAGAGGAGCAGCAGAGATGCACAGGCAGACACACACACACACACACACACACACACACACACACACACACACATCTTATCAACACAAATCTCTCCCAGCCAAAAAACTCAACAATTTTCTTTTCGTGCTTCACAAAGCTCGTCTGTCTTTATCTTCATCCAGATCCTGAAATAAAAAAAACATGCGTTAGTAAGAGATATTATGATTTGAAGAGAAAGCAGCAGCATGGAGAGAACATCTGTGCAGTCACTCCTCATCTTCCTGTCAGCAGGTATTCACCTCACTATTCTGTCATGTATGGATTTGATTATCATTAATTATTTTGTAATTAAATACATTTATGTAATTTTAGTAATTTTTCATTTTCTAAATATTGACTTAGATTTTTTTGTACTGATCATTTCTTACATATTCTTAATATCAGGAAACGTCATGCTATTTTCAAACAATCCACATTGATGTCGTCTATGGCCTTTTATACAAACAGTGGTTCCATTTCTGTTCAATACTGTATTTGGCTCATGGAAATACATGATTGGGAAAACATGAGGCCTAAATAAGTGAAATGTCCTCACAATGGAAAGACATGAGGCCAAATCAGACTGGATCAATATGTGGGCTATAAAGTATCAACTTATGTATTTCTAGTGATATTTTCACTAAAGTGTGTACACGATACTCTCTCTCTCTCTTTTAATCTGGTAGCTCTCCTCTCCTGCTCGGCTTTCACATGCTGACCCACTTTGCTATCAGTCTGAGGACACTGAGGCGACCGCTGCACTTGTTCTTAAAGATATGTGGCGAGCCGGCGGGGAGACGTCTGAGCGGAGAAAGCCATCAAAAGCAGAAGGGAAGAAGCAAGCTCAGCGCAAAATGCTGCAGAGGCTGCGATACAATCTATGGGAAGCAGCGCTCCAGTGTCGGGTTTCTCTCCAGCTCCAGGACCCGAGGCCAACGTGCTGCATTACGGCCTGGAGAACCGGCCAGACGCTGAAGTCACTCCTTTGAAACGATATCCTTCATATCCCCCAAGCCTGCAACGGGTTTGCAATGACAACCCTTGTATCGATACTCTCTCCCGTCTGGAGATCTGTACCTGGAGCTTCTCAGTGGGCGGGGCCAGATATCAATGGGCGGAGTCAGTAATCAATGGTGGCCTAAACCCTTTGAGTGGCCTTCTGAGAGCAGACTTTGGTGACGTCTGTGGGCCACCAGACTCTCAAAGGTGTCTGACCAAAACATGTAGCTGACTAAGCTACAAGCTACTCATGATTTAAAGTCGTCGAACTGCAGGAAAGCTACTCTCTTAAATCACTTTGTTGACATAAGAAGCTGAAACTAGCTACGTCTCTGCGTCCAAGCGTTTTCCTGCTCAGTAAAGCTACTTGCTAAAGCTATCACATCCTCTGATATCATTGAGAAAAGACAAGTTTGCCTCTACCCAGAATGCAATGCGCTCACGTTTCACACATGCGTTTCTACACAGAGGTTGACTTCAAATTGCTCATTAGCGCCGCAGCTGTAGCCTGTTGACGACTCTGGCAGATGTGATCTGTGTGACTGATGTTCCCTGTGTGACACAGTCAGAGCTTACTGTAAGCAACCAAGCCAAGGAAACCACGGGAAATGTGCTGAGGCTGCATGGAATACAGACAGACACACACACACACACATGCATGCACGCACACACACACACACACACACACACACAACCTCGATTCCCAGAATGAGGTCTTGATTTTCATAAAGAGTTGGATTCCGTGTTGCAGAAACCGAGCTCTGATCTATGAGAAATAGAAGAGTGTGTGTGTGTGTGTGTGTGTGTCTGTGTGTTTCTTGTTCAAGTGCAGGTGTCATTTATGGATCCTGCCTCTGTACTGTGAGCCGATATTCCAACCCCATCCAGGTGATTTCCCTCTGAAATGTCGGGGAGACGTTGGACTAAACTACAGTGTTTGAATACTTATTTTCTGCCTCTGTGTGGGATAAAGCAGGTTAGGAGTTTGTGTATAATCCCCCGACCCGCCATGTCAACACGCTTGTCCCGGCTCAGATCAGAGAGGAGGACCACCTGACGCAGCTCCTCCACTCCCAAAGACAAACGATTTGCCGACAGGTCCGAGTCTTCGCGGGCCACAGATTGATAAAAAACACTTGCGCGGTGCAGAGTGAGCGGCGTGGCACGGGCGCGCCGCCGCTCCCCCGACATCTGGATCCAATGATCCGCCTTTGAAGTTGTCCGTGTCCGAGCCGGGCTTGCCAGGGCCACACAGATGTGCTGACGGGGTTTTTGCCAATCTGCCATCTCACGTAGCCGCCGCCGCCGCCGCCGTCGTCATCCTACTCCTCCAACCAAACCCAGCAGACGCTCTTCCTCTCCCTCCTCCTCCTCACCTTTTGCGCCGCTTTAACATGCAGATCACGAGCACCCCGGTGATTTGTGGTTTCTCGTTTTTCCCCAAAACACATGCTCGGCCTGACGTGTAATCTGGCGCCGGGTGCTTGCAGTTCGCCGTGTCGTGGAAATGAGAAAGTGCAGCGTCATCTTAACAAGTTTGTGAATCAGACAAACCGCTGCCAGACAGTTTACAGTAAGGAGGGGATTTTTTTGGCGGGAAAAGAAACAAATATTGATTGGGTTTTCTATCTTTACTGCCGGCTGTAAACACCACAGGACGTTTGCAATGTGGTGAAGCTCAGCCAGACGCAGACGTTTCTGATTGAAGGCAAACGTGCGTCATCGCTGTGGGATTCAGCGCCGTCCCTCCGGATGGGTGGGAATCATCATCATCATCAGGGCATTCTTCTTTCTGTGGAGCTTCTGTAGGTGGCGCTGTTCCTCATGAAACCCTTTCCAGACTGAGGGAGCACACACACACACACACACACACACACACATTTAGGCCCAGATGCTGACATGCTTGGCCATGTGTTGGGCTCAGAACTTATCAATCAACCTTCGTAGCTCTTCGACTAAACTGAAAGCACGAAACTAATCTGAATTTTTGGGTCCCAGGCTACTTTCCTTCTTTCGGTTTTTCCATTTGTCTTTCCATCATTCCTGGATGGTTCCATCTTTCCATCTTTCCATCTTCGCCTCTTTGTTTCATGCTTCAGTCTCTCTCTCTTTCTCGCTCATTCGCACTCTTCCCTCCTTTCATTTTCCCCTCTATTCTTCTGTCCATTTTGCTCTTACATTCCTCTCTTTGCATCCTTTGTTCTCTCCTCTGTCCTTCCTCCATCTTCCCTTCTGTCTCTACTCTTTTAACTAAGCCAACCAGTTCTTTGGATACTTCAGCAGATCGGATAATCGTAAACAGTTCCACTTCCTTTTCTACTAAACGATGCTCCCTGCAGTAAACCCGTGGCTGTGATCTGCACCTGCAGGATGCAAAGTGGGAGATCGACAAAACATTTCCTGGAATACGAGCGAAGCGGCGTTCCTCGCAGCACCATCACTCATTTCAAAGTGCTTTCTCAGAATTCGCAGTTTCCCTCGGCCTGCGGCGCGGAATGCTCCAGATCTCCCAAGGAAATCATGGACGATGTTGGCAGGCGGCGTCTCTCCGAGGAACCCCTCTGATTTACTGTTGCGGGGCTTCTTGCCCTTGTGCAGTGGGGCCCGAACTCACCGCAATGGCTGATGGGAAGGATTTTCAAAGGCCTTACCCAGAATAAACCCCCCTGCGGTTTTCAGGGTCATTGGGGTTTGGAGAAGCTAAACAAAAACGGCATTAGAGCGTCTGAGAGTGTTGCCTTCGCTGTCCTCATATCGGCGTGAAAAATGGACCGTCCATAGAACACACACACACACACACACACACACACACACGCACAAAAACAGCCACCGATTGAGAATTACAGTAGATCAATTTTCTTCCCTCCTTCCTTCCATCCTTGTTCCCTTATGCTTTACTTCTTTCCTCGCACATTTCATGACCTCTTTCCTCTCTTAAGACGCCGGCGACCATGACACAGATGCCTCAGACCGATGGCCCAGCAGAATGGACCGCAGGCTGCGTGTGGACAATGCAGCGCTTTGTGTCCTCACATCCACATTCATCAGGTCGCTTCCTGTCTTGATTAAACCGGGTAATTCGGCGGCAAACACATGAACGCTTCATTGAGATTTGCTGAGGAGGGAATGCCTGCGCTCCTTCCTGCAAACCCTCAATCAGAGCAGTAAATATGTCAGGTTAGAACGCTCATAAAGCAACACCTCTAATTTCATCTCCTTTCACTCTGCTGTGGTGTTCGATACAGGGGGGATCCTCCAGCTTTGACTCAACGAGAGGAATTCACCTCAAACGCAGACACAAGCCGACACACACACACACACACATTAACACACTAACATACTAACACACACAGAGAAAAGCGTCAAAGAAACGTCGTCCACCGGGGGGCAGTGTGCTTGAAAAATGTGCAAACTGGAAATCTCCAGGCAAAAATGGAAACACTTCCTCCCTGGATTCCAGCTTCTGTTGCATGTTTGTCCCTCGGCAACAAGCGCAGAGCTGCAGAAGTGAGGTGAAGAGGGTTTGGTTCTTGGGTTGTAAAGGAAAATGTTGCTATGAAAAGCAGAAGCAGAGGGTTTGTCTGTAACTGAGAACCACAGATGAGCAATGAGAAACTGTATCATTCCCATATCCTCTTGTGTAGAGGTCTTCACTTGTACGTGTTGGATTCCAGCTGTTCACCGGCGTTAAACGAACGGCAATCAGCAAACTCTTATATAAACACCGGCACTGCGCTGTTAGTGTTTTACAGCCGCACACTGAAATGATCTCAGACGATTGTGCCTGTGTGTGCGGTTTCACTTGTGTGTGTGCGTGTGTGCGGGTGAGATCCGTGCCAGGACGCTTGTGCAGGATCAAGCTGGCACAGGTTAAATCAGGTAAATCATCTGAACAATGCCTGAGATTCTGCTTCCCTCAGTGTCCCTGAAGCATCTTGCGTTTCACGGGCGATGCGAGAGGCCGCGGAGGCCGGCGTGATAACGGCGAACTTTCCACTGATATTGCAGATTGGTATCGCGTAGCCGGCTGCTGAGCTCGTCTTTTCCACCAGCCTGGATGCCAGTGAGATGGGAGATAAGAGAGAGGAGATCATGGATATATCTCGCATGAGGAAGAACTCGGCCCCTTTCCGTCTCCATCTAACACTCTGCCTCCCCCACAAAATCTGTCACGTATTAGATACATGCGGTGCAGCACCTTCCAAAGTCAGCTGGATTCAACCTCGCCTTCTCGTGTTCACCGAGCTCTGAGCTTCTGCCAGAGCCGTGTCTATTTTTCAGGACATGCGATACTCTAACAGGAGGGCATTGTCAGCGCCCAGTGAGTCAGAGGGTGTTGTGTTTTGTCGACAGAAACCCACAACATCTTCGCCCGTCGGTGAGAGACACACTGCCGTCTTGTGTTTCAAGAAGCTGAGGAGGTTTCTATGAGACGGAGCGGGGGAGGGGGAGAGGGGGCGGGTGGGTTCCTTTGAGTGTTCCTCCTCACCTGCAACGTTTGAGCCTGAAACGTTGTCAAGTCAAATCACAGTCAACATCAAATGTAGGATTTTCTCCAGACAGCTCAGGGACAAATTCTGCTGTTCATTTATTTGCTGGCTTTTCTTTTCTTTGTGCATCATCTGTCTATCAAAGCTTCAGATGGCTGAAACCCTGACATCCTCCACGCCATCTTCAAAGGCAGCAAAGCAGCCCCCCCAAACCGTTCTCCCTTCAAACACACGCTGCTGCATTCCATTCTAAAGTCAGACGTCAGGGTTTCCCCAGGTGAAGCGTTCCAACACCCACGATACCAAACGTGCACAAGGAACACAGCTGAACGGGAGAGGCTTGTCTTCCGGGGAGATGATCCAGGCATGTCCATTATTGGGGAGGAGACAAGAGGGACTTTACTGTGTCTTTGCGTGCTAGTTGGCCTGGAAAGGTCTGGAGATCCCCGGGGACGAGCTGGAGGACATGGACAGGGACGCCACAGAAGGGGACGCATCCAATCCCTTCGCATCTATGGAAACACTTGACACCGTTTGGCTGTTGGGGAGGTCGATTGAATGAGTAAAGCACGTAAAGAACCACCTGTCCTTAGTTACCTTCCGCCTTTGCAGTCCATGAAAGCAGAGTGAGACAAAGCTTTCAGTGAGCTGTCACTCACACGTCCTAATACCTACTACGCTCTTGATTTAATGACGTGTCATAAGTGCGGCCTGAGTCACTGCTCTTGGCTGGGGGGCGAGCCTCTTACAATCACACTCTGGAGATGATGGAAGTGTGTCAGAGGGACGTGGCTCTTTCCTCACCGCTCACACACACACACACACACACACACACAGAGGCGCTCTTGTTTTTGGGCTGCAGGCGGACGGCGCGTCTCGTGTCGTGTCAGTTTCTGTTCGCCCCTGCAAGCCTGACGTGCGCGGCAGAGTTACGTGAACGAGGTCATCCTGACGCATTTGCAAGCTCCGCCCCTTTGCTTGCAGCGGGTGTAACACAATAAAAACATGTTATATGTTGTGCAGAGGTTATGCAGATTCCTCTTCCTACTTTGACGTTTTCCTGCCCACCCTCTTCTTCCTACTTTTCTTCTTTCTGTGGTTCCTAATTTCTTTCTGCTTCTTCTTTGTTTCATTCTTTTGCTCCCTTTCTCTTCCCCTCCCTCGTTCCTTCACTTCCTCTGTCCCTCCTCATCCACACTATGGATGCAATACTTGTCTGTAAAGCATCTTACATATGGGCTTTACACTCAAGTAGGGCTTCATGGTGTTGCTCAACGACCCTCCAGCAGAGCAGACCCTCGCCTACATGGGGGATCAATCTTTCTTTCCCGGGGTGATGGATGCTTTCCCCGCCGCTGCCCGACATTCCGCCTCTCCCCATCCAGCTGATCCAACTCAACCGCGGCCGGCAAGGAAGCAAAGTTTCCGTCTTTGTGTTTGCAAACCAGCTTCCTTCCAGGGCCAAAGACAGAACAGGCTGCTATTAATTACAAAGAAATATTATCCTCTTGTGGGAGATTCGCAACAACACCAGTATCCAAAGCAAACAGATACGGTGTGCTTGGAAGCTTGGTGCCTTGTACAGCCGCCATGCCAAATCCAGGCCCACAGATCCTCTTACAGCAGATCAGAGAGAAGGAGAGACAGGAGGAGGGGAGCTTTGTTATCGTGCGCGCTGCAGCGTCCTAATTCCCCATTTCATCTCCACTTCTTGGCGGCGGGATTGAGGGGAACGCATCATCAAAAAGTCTCTCCGCTGTGCAATTTCCCAGAATAATCCAGCGAGGGAAAGAAGTCTGCAAACTCACGCAGAAGACGGCGGAGCGAACCTCGCACAAAATCTGAGGAATCTGATTGCATGAGCGTGTGATGAATGCTTTCCAACACGCAACATGATAGCAGATGGTTGTGTGGGAGGATGTGAGTTTTTAAACATTCTTAACACCATATCAGCCCATAAAACACCCCGGTGGAAAAGGGAGGCGGCATTCATTACAGGCAAGATGTTCAGTTTGGTTGTAGGAAGCTTCTCCAAGGTCAAGAACCGCTGAGATAACACGTTAATACTGCTGTCCAATCAGGTGGTCCGACACTCGGGGAGAGAGAGTTGAATCTCCATCAGGAAAGATGGAAGGATGAAGGGGAAGCAGTGTGAGGAAGGATGAGGATGAACTAGACAAGGAAAAGAAATGAATCAATGGCTGAAAGAATGAAGTCAGAGAAACAAAAGGAGAAGAAGAGATATCCGTGTCAGCATTTTCAATCGTTCAAAGGAAAGTAAAACGGAAGAAAAGACAAAAGAACTACAACGATATCGTGTATGGATGTTTTCATATCATGTCATATCAGTTTACATCTAAACGTAGTAGAACTCCGCCCAAGCACCGGTGCGTCCCAGCTGCACTTATAGTAATTGAGTACATTATTACTTTCTGCCTCTTCATTGCTGTACGCAGCTTCTCAGATGTCAGAGACCATCAGAGGAAATCGAGCTCGTCGCCCACGTTCAGCTAGCAAACAGATTTGTTTTCACTGGGGCCACGCCGAAACGCTCAAACACGTCAATTTACAGTTTGAAGCCGTAACCCCAGGGGGCCCCAGCCGAGGGTCCCGCAGTGCCGTACGTAAACACTGGCCTTTGTGTTTCTGGTAAACAGCCATTATTGCATTGACGTTGCCTGAGAAACGTGAGGTGAAAGACATCCTGTGCAGTCAGAGCGGGAACACTCAGTGTCAGGATGATGGATGAGGCCGACCCGTGTTGTTTTGATGGAAAGATGTAGAGGGGAGATGATCCACGTTGGAGTGTGTGTGTGTGTGTGTGTGTGTGTGTGTGTGTGTGTGTGTGTGTGTGTGTGTGTGTGTGTGTGTGGACTTATGTGGAGATGGGACAGACTACTACAGACTACTGCTGTTGTTCTGAATCGGTTTAAGGATCTCTGATGTACTGGATTATCCCAACTGTACGCAGTGCTTGTGTGTATGTGTGTGTATGTGTGTGTGTTTTATGTCAAACGGGAAGATTAAATACTACAACCACTAGGGAGAAATGCAAGGGCCAAATCATAAATCATCCGTGGATGGAGAGAGCACATGCAGGTGTTGGGAGACATTTGTGTCTCTCCGGCCTTGTATTTTTGAGACGGCTGTTATTTGCAGATGTGGACAGCCGGCAACATCACATCGCCTTACTTTTCATTCATTGCGATCTTTCAAGTTTATTTCCAAAAGTCGGGTTTGTACGATGTAGTTTTTATGTCATTTTTTTCCATAGTTGGTCAGTGTTATTGATGAAATGCTGCCACTTGCTGGATGGATTGAAAACTGCAGTGATCAGTTTTGGCGACTGATTATTATTGACATGATAATTATTTCGGAAAGTCAGGAAATAGTAGCGTCAATTATTCACAAACATTTCAAACTGACTCGATTTGTTGTCCAAAATACGGCAGGTGATGGAAGTTTAACACTAAGAACTACAGACATGGCTTTATTGTCATGGATTAGCAGCTTTAAAGTCGCACACAACCTCTGCAATTACAGCAAATTGCACCAGGTCCTTCAACGACTCAACTACAGGGCCTCCCAGGTGTGTGTGAGTGTGGGCGTGTGTGTGTGTGTGTGTGTGTGTGTGTGTGTGTGTGTGTGTGTGTGTGTGTGGACCGCCACACTGTCATCAAAGCCTCCATCAACGGTCTCTTTCCACACGTGGCTTTGTGGAAGACAAAACACGTCAGGGAGGCCTGTGATGTTCTGCCTGCCTTCACCTCACACGACGCTTGCTGGACATGAAGAAATTCCTGGGAAGCTTTAAGTAAAGACAGGAGGAACTTTGATTTTCCGGTGAGATTTCGATGCCTCCGGTCTTTATCCAAAGTCAATTCACACTCTACCGGGGGTCGGGTTGGAGAATTTTGCCTGAGGATGCAAAGTGGGGCTTCAAACGCTCGCTGATGGACACTTTGGCTGTTGTAAAGGTTGACCCTTGACCTCCAGCTTCACAGATGGATCTGTAACCGCGACAGGCCTGCAGACGCCCCTCGCTGGTGTTTGTTTCCTCATCAGGTGAGGTGAGAAAAGGACTTTGCCAGCAGTATTATGAGTTCCCTCCAGGCACAGAGCTCAGTTCAGCAGGTTCAGCTCAGGACTGCTGGCAGGCTGAAGACCGTCTGGACTTTCTGGGATCTTCTCCTATTCCCGCATGACTTGTAAGTTCTCTCGTCTGTATTTATCAAGGGAAGCGACGCTGAGCACGACCCGCATCATAATGTTTCACGCACCCGACTGTTCTGCCGCTGCCCACTGAGCTGCTCAGTACTTTGCTCAAGGGTTCCTCTGACAGTCGCTGCTGAATCAGGTGTTTTTCTCTTCACATGCTCTGAATTTTCCAGTCAGTTTGGGGATTTGAACCAGTCAAACACACCGGGCACAAGCTGTGTGTGTGTGTGTGTGCGTCCTGTGTCTCATAAAACAAACTGATCCAACAAATCTAATCCAAATTCAGGAATGTAGAAATATCTTCCACAATTTATTCCTTTAGAACTTTGAGAAAGAAATCTACTAATAAAACTGCTTCAATGGAATCATGTCATCTAAGGAAACACCAGATAAGAAGCATTTCTGAGACATAAACAATGAGAGCGTTCTCCATGAAGCTCTGGTGGAGCCGTCATGTGGTTGATGACGTCACACCGGCACATCTTGTTGGTGTTTTTCTCTTTTGTAACAATGTGACCTTGTTGATATCAGTTACAGGCTTTTGTAGCTTTAGGCACAGGTGAGGTGAGAAAGGAGTGGGAGGTGGAGGAGAAGGAGGAGGAGGAGGAGGAGGAGGAGGAACTGTGTGGTTGCTTCTGCTATCTGATGAAGATGCATAAGGAGAATATGTTACCTGCCGCCCGTTGGATCTTATTTCTGTAGTTTCGCTCGTCGCTCCTACAGGTGACGTCAGCAGTTCAATTGCTGAGATCTGTAGGCATGGCAACATCGCTCACATTAGCAACTGGACAGGTTTGAGAGGAAGACTCTTGCTGACCTGAAGTTTGTTTAGCGTCTGTGCTTGTAGGCCTGGTCAGCACCGGCTCCATGCAGCTGGCCAATCAGAGCAGGGCGTGTCACAAGCCTGAAACCAGACTTGAGACTTGAGACTAGTTGCTTTCAGGCCGCTGACTTAAGCCTTGTAACCCAGACAGACTTCATACTTTCCCCAAATCAAAGACCGCTGGGCACAAAGAACTAAGACCAACTGGCAGAGAGAGACAGGAACACACACGCACACCACACACACACGGCAGGGAGGGGCGGATAATGAGGGACAGGTGTAACTATTCAGATCAGGTGAAACTAATCAGGGCGGGGCAGACAATCACACAGACAGGAAACACACAATGGCAGGAAGTGAAGTGTCTGAAATGAGAGGAGAGGTTAGCATCACAAAATAAAACAGGAAACCATGACAGACTGATGATGCAATAACACAACATGACCTGGAGAACAAGTGGATCATTGTCATCTTAACATAATAGAAGTCAATGCTAAAGTAAACTTGGATGAGGAACTGAGAACTTTATACTGAGTCTGATTGATCGACAAGCTAGTGAGTCAAAAACCATATTTCATAGGAATGATGGCCAAAAAACTGAATACCACCCATATAGACAAAGGTGGAGTATTCCTTTCAAAATGTGTGTGTGACGATCAAGTAAAACAGTGGGACTGACACACACATATCCATCACTGTTGTCAGCAGGTTGGGTCTTGTGTTACATTCGTGTTTTACTTGGGAAATGGACTTCCCTGAACCATATCGCTCCATTAGCAAGCGCTTTAACATGCAAGTCATGTGCAGAGCTGCAATCCAGCATGAACACACAGCCAACATGAGACCTTTGGGTCTTTGAAAATGTCGAAATCCACCAGGAAATTTCACCTTTTCAAGAAATTCCTGATTTAATTGACATTTTCTTAAATGACCTCAAACATCCTGAGGATATAGATAAGGAAACGATCCTGCAGAGGAAATGATCCTGCAGAGGGAGAATGACTAGAATGTAGCGAAGCCAATACAGAAGATAGAGACGCTGCTGCTGCTATCATCAACCCCTCGTGCCTCCGAAGAATCCCTGCTATGCCCAAAACCAAGCAGATTTACAGTGCAGTTTACAGATACGTGAATTTACAGCATATACACTAAGCAGGATGTGGAAAAGTACATTCTTTGGCTCCACATCTGAGGTAAAACGGACACTTTTCTGCAGTCGTCTGGCAGCCTTGATCACTGGACGAGAAGTGTACGTTCCACCATCGCAGGAGATTGTCTCGAGTCTTATTGCCGTTGGCAGCGATCTTAGACTAAATTATGGTTGTGTAATGGAATCGGCGCAGCATTTAAGGATACCAGGAAAAACCCTAGGAAATGAATGGTGGAGGTCGAGTAATTATCGTTGCCGTTTCGAAAAAAAAAAAAGAGGCAAAACTCCCTCAAAGCAAAGAAATTATTAACTTTGGAAAGACATGGACAATGTTGTATGGATCCAGAATTCAAACCACCAATGTGTGTGTGTATGTGTGTGTGTGTGTGTAGATTGCACAGTGAGAACATGTTCACCTCCAAAAACCAGTCTGAGCAAGATGGATCTTCCAGGCTTGGATGAGGGTGAAAGGCGCCTTGTGTTTGCACGTCACACCAATAACATCACTTTATCCTTTATATAAATTAAAATAAAAAAGCAAATCAACCAAATTACGGGGTAACTCAAATACATTTTGGAATCTGTGTGGGGAAATACTGGCTGGTGAGGAAAGCCCTTCCCAAAGCCCCCAGGCTCCTAAACGGCCACGTCGTAAAAACAACACTTACGCCTCAACATGACTCAGTTTGGGAGTGTTTTCATTTACGAGCGTTTATGTCTCCTTGTAAATATAATGCGCTGTGCTGTTTTGAAGCGTGCGACCCTCTTATCCGCCCGTACACATTTCCAAATAGACCGTTGGGTGTCATTCCTGCAATGGTTTGGATTCCTTCAACCTGCTTTTACTGTTTACACTGTTTCTAAACCATGCAGTGTGTCTCTAAAAGGAGAAAACACACTTAGATCGAAGTCAAATGTGTGTCAAATTCACACTTTCTGCCGTTCCTCAACACTAAATATATTTTTGGGAAAAGTCAAAATGTGTCTTGAAAGGGTTCTCCCAAACATGAAATGTCTCTGAATCAGACTTGGACTTAAGTCAAATTTAAAGGGAGCGTCCACCAATTTTCAGCATCAAATTCAGTTTATTGGTTGCGTGTGAAAACAACACAATTCCTGTGCCAGCTTCTGTGACTGCAGGGGGCGCTCTGTGCAAAGCCAGCTGGAGACTGGCAGCTTGAAAAAATGAATTCCTGTAGCAAAAAAAAAACAAAAAAAAACTCAAATCTTAATGACATAAGGAAATGTGGGCATTGGTTTTGGACCGCTGGGACTGAGATCCGACCACATAGCACTTACAGGATCTGCACATCTGGCATAGCAAACAAGCGCACCTTTGTTTATGTCCCTCCTGCTTTAAATCTCCACCACATTCAGACGTGCAGGCATTGTATGCTGAAAGTGCAGGCTCGTCAATTTTTATGTCAGTGTTTGTTGTGCGTTGATGGACGTTTTAGAGCTCAGTCACGCCCCCTTGTGGAAAACAAGTTCAAATTGTCGCTGCAAAAAATTGTTCCGACTTCATGAGGAAAAATTGCAAAGGTTTTGCCAATTTGGCACGGTCACATCAAAACTACTGCAGAATTGTGACTAAAAATGCACAAGAGTGAAAAACGGTACATTGTGTTTGATGCCTAACTGTGTAACAAAGCCAATATGAGCCACCAGTAGCTTTAAAATCATTCTGAAATGATGGGAATAATCTCTTTGGATCATGAGTTCAGTGTTGTTGTTGTTGTTGTCTAGATAATTGTCCTGGATTGATTGAATCTGAGGACGAGAGGACACAAATTTGACACAAATTTTTGAAAGCCGAACTGTGCTGGTGAGAATGCGTGCATGGTCGGTGTAACCGTGGTGAGGAGGGTGTGGGCCAAACTTAAAGTCATTGTTCCGCTGAGATTTCACATCTAATATGAAGCTAAAAGGGACTCACGCTATCTGAGCACGCTCACATCGCTCAGAGGAGAAAATGGCTCTGCTGAATTGCACTTTTTGCAGTGTGTGATCCTCTGGGAGAAGGAGACTTCTTGATTTAGGCCATTTGCTGAGAAAATATTCCTAACGGCTCCTGTTGTATCCGCCATTTGACCGATTCACGGCTCCTGAGGGTTTCCGAAAGATAACAGCGCGCAGTTCAGGATAATTGCGGCTTGAAACCAAAAGCGAGGCTTCGCACACTGCGAAAACACATTCACCATCTTAGTTTAACCCGCTGCAGGCTCGCCTTTTATTTGCCACCTGAAATGTTGCACTGTGAGCAATACTTGGCTTGATGATGACACATTTCTGATTTTTCTATTATTTTTTTTACAATGTTTTTCTTAATTTGGATACTTGCTGGAAAGATAATAATGAAAAGTATTTATTTACTTTCATAATTTTTTCTCAATTTAGCAAAGAAGACATTTTTGTATTTCATTTTTATTTTTTTTAAATCAGTATACACTTCATTATTTATAATTTTTGTAGATTTTTTGGGAACTTTTTCTCCTAATTTTTTGGACAATTTGTTTTGTCGAATTTTCTTGATTTGTTATTATTTGTTTCTTAATTTATTCTTCCCTCACAATTGTCTTTAAAAATACAGAATTATTTCAGAAAACAAATGGGAAATTATTATTATTTTTAGATTTGACTAGATTCCAGAATATTTTGTTTAATGTTTTGTTTCTCATAGGTTAAACATCTTTAACATTGCTTTGACGAACAGATTCATTCCATCAGATGCCCTGCACACTAACAATACTAACAAATATGATGGAACGTTGGTGTGTGAAGAGGAAATAATGCATTTATCTGTCAGTGTGTGTTCACTAATAAACACCTGCAGCACCTGTGCAGGTTTAATCTGTTTCCTGTCTAACACAAATACGCTCAGTTCCTCTTTGCAGGAGGCAAAGACCCAAACCAAAACAAGCAGGTTGATTTTTCCATTTGATAAGAGCCGAGTGGGAATTTTCCCTTGTTTGAATATTCACAGTCCAGTGGCATCCGCATGTGCAGAGGTCAGGTTTTTCCAAAACTAGCCGATCTGTGTGTGGGAAGGTCATACCTGGGTGAGACGCCTCTCACACACTGTTCACACACTCTCTAATTTGTGTTTTAATAATCTTCATTGTAAATTAAAGGCTTTCCAACCTTTTGTCCAGTTTTGTGTCATTGCTGATTTCTTATATTTCAGATTACCAGACTGATTTTTGGCTGTAATGTTTGGAATTAAAGGCCTTTCAAATCCCCAAATCTGGAAATATATGTAATCCTTAGTTACAAATCAACTAAAATCAAGCAAAAGAGCTGCATCAAAATCAAATCAAAAGGATCCCACAGGCTCACAACACCAGACGGACCCCGACCCGGACCAGAGCTCCCTGGGGAAACCTCCATGTATACGGAAATGGATCCATCCTCACAGCCTGGAGCCTTCAAGGAGCCCATGCAGCCATAACACATCCAGCTTTTTCTCCCATCTTCCTGCGTTCTTATCCGCATCACACACTCCGTCCTGGGACCCGGACCTAGTGACCATTATTCCCTTTCACTTATTTTATTTGTAGAAGCTTCAAGCCTGCAGCAGCTCAGATCAATCTGCTTCTGGCTCTTGAACAGTCACCATTGCATGAGGTAATCAGCACGCTTGGTGTGTGACGGAGAGGTGAAGCAGGAGGAACGTTTGTGTTTTATTAGATAGAGAAAAGGCAACGTAAGGCTAATTTGAGCCTCGGCAGCTCCTGGTTCTTTGGCGTGAAGCCCCTGCAGACTGGACGTCACCTTCTCAGAGCCCATCTCCTTCAAAGCACACAAGCATATGGTCCCAATTTCTAATTCAATGACTTGGCCGCAGATGGAACCGCAAACCTCCCGGTATCGGGGCGGACGCACAGCGCCAGGCCGCTGATCCCGTGTTTGAACTTTGGCTCTATTTTTATTGCCTTGACAGATTTTGATGTTTCCAGTTTGTTTTGTTTTCTCTCCGTTTCATGTTATCGAAATGCAAACCTCCTTCTGCACACAGGGGATCGCTTGTTAAAGAAAACTTTGCTGTCAATGGGATTTCCTTGTTCAAATAAAGCTGTCAAATCAAATCAAATCAGCTGGACGCGACCGGGCGCGAGTCTTTTATCCACAGGCTATTACCTTAACAGCTGGCTGTTCTCAGGGTAAACACAGTGTCTATGAGCTGGAGGCCCATGATGCATTTGGCAGGGCTTGTTGGTTTTGCCTCCCTGACACCTCACAGTGACGTTGTGTGTGTGTGTGGGTGTGTGTGTGTGTAATTTGTCATGCGGACGTGTGTCATGCATATTTAGGGGTTTAAGCACCGTCTGCTGCCGTGTCAGCTTCTGGCTCTTCACTGGTTCTGCTTCTCGTGTCTCGGCGTCTCGTTTGTCTTATGTGAGGTGGTTTCAGTCGAAAAACTCAGTCTACTGCTTAGAAAGCTGCCTCAGTGAGTCTGTAGTGCTGGATTACAACAGTACAGGACCACACACACACATACACACACACACACACACACACACACACACACACACTTATCAATCAAACATTTTAGAGATGAAAATCAGCCTTCAGTCCTTCACGATCTCAATAAAACTTAAGTGTGACGTTGAAATTAAGTTTTAACACTGAGATTGTGGTTGAATAATATTCTAAAAATATGCATCAAACATCATGAATGACCACATTGCATCCTGTAACTGATTTGTATTGCTTTAATGTTTTTTTTCTCCTTAGGAACAGGTAAGCCATGACAATATAATGTAAATGATAAGAGCAAACAAATCTGAGACCCTTTTTGTACATCCATGGTCACACATTCATACAACAAGAAGTCCCGTCTGCACTGCCGGGGCGCAGAAATCGCTTTGTTTTTAGCCGAAACAAGGTCGCCGTCGACTCAGAGCCCACAGGTGCGATGCGGGAGTCGAACCTTTTTTTATCAGAAATTGGATCTAATCTTGAGTGAACACAACGTTGGTTTACCGTATACCTCCATCCATCCACACTGACAACCGCGAAAATGTGACAATGAAATGAGATTCTTTAAAAACATGTCAGAAAATAATAAATAAGAAGAATAAATAAATCCCGTTGGGGGGGAGAGCCGGAGGAGAAAGACACCTTTGGCAGTCTGACACAGCTGGAACTGCACAACACTGACACACAGGTGACTCTTGTGTCAATATAAGTGCTTTCTGTTTCACACACTTTCCATTGGGGGCCGCTGTGTTTTGAAGACGGAGACACATTTTAAAACAAATTCCTTAAAAAAACGACAAAAACCTCTGCACCTTCGTCATCTGTGTCGTCCGCCAGACGAGAGCGAGCTCATCCCGGCCGAACGAGGCGCACAGCTCACATGACAAACCGGCACCAGGGAGTTTTTGTTATGAACATACAAAGCAACATGCAGCCAGTCAGCATAGATGTTATGTGTTTGAATCTTTGGCAAATGATAATAGTAACTGTTATGGTGCATACGGCCCCAGTTTGACTCTCATGTCATCTGTTCTCATGTTGGCCTTTGCATCCATGCCTGTGAGTCGCAGCCTGCTGATCATGTGACTACACACACAGGTGATGAGCTCAAGACGGCAGAAGACTTTTCATCAAGCGGGAGTGAAAGATAGAGGATCTGCTGCACAATTAAGCAATTTTTATAACCAAGACAACTCAATTTCTCCAGCAAAAGGAAGATGGCAACTGGAAATGACATAGTAACTAACACACACACACGCACGCACGCACACGCACACACACACACACACACACACACACACACAAGTGATCACTCCTAACACCATACCAACCAGATCACTATAGCAACCACCCAGAACCCCATAGCAACCACCCAAGCAACCACCCCAGCATTGACCCTGAACATAGCAACCACCCTAGCGACCTAATGATCACAAAGAGAACCCTAGCGACCACCCAAAACATCATAGCAACCACCCTGTTTACCATGCATTGGCAAAAGCGAGGTTTTGGGATCCTACTTGGAAAGTATTCTGTAAACTGTGGACTACTGTTAAATTCTAATGCTTACTGAGGAAAGCATTGACCTGACGCTTGTTTCTGTCATTTCATGGTTCAAAACTAGAGAGACTACTACATTTCCTGTTGCCATCTTTGTTTTGGTGAGGAGACAAAACGGAGAGTGTGAACACAAACCGTGCTGATTGTGCAGCAACTAGAACATTTCTCACTCCAGCTCAAAGTCTGGATTTGACCCCAAAACACAAACTCTCTCTGCGACTCACGTGACATCAGTAACCACGGAAACCAAGCAAGAGGTACATGAGAGGCCCAAACTGGAGCCCGGGGTGCATACGAGTGTTTCATATTGCATTTGAGGTTGGCTTCCCCCTGGACTTTACCGTCCTGACCTACACACACACACTTACACGTTTGATGCTTCTGTCCATGCGTTTCGTTCCGTACAGACTCTTGGATCTCGCTCATGCCCGACCTCTTTTTTTTTTTTTCCATCTTTTTTTTTTTCTTAACGAGAAAACCGAAAAATGAGAAACATGTCGAGCCAAAAACAAACATGTACATGTACAAAGTAATGTACACCTTATATTCAAACACATTTCAAAATCCTCAGACTTTGAAATCATTAGCCAAAATAAGTATATATTTTTTTCTCAACCCATTAGGTCATCTTCTTTATCTAGACTGTACAATATATGTATATATGAGTAATCATGAGGGACCAAAGCAACAAAAATAAATACTTTTTCGCTATGTCACCTTTCAAAGTAGTATATCTATGTACATTTACTGTATATCAATATCGATTCCCTTAGCTTATTGTGAATGGTTGAGCACGTGTTCAACAAGCAGGCATCTGCGCACAGTGTGGAAACTCCTTGTGTTTTTTGTTTTTTTTTCCTTTGCCCTAAAAGTATCTAAGTGGAAATTTGACAACATGGTAAAGTTCACTGTGGAACAGAAACAAAGACTGGACTGTCCTCCGTACAGTGAAAGGTAACCCTGGCTCAAATGGACTAAAAACAAAAAAGTAAAAATATAGCATCTCACCATCATGTGACTACTTCAACAATGGGTTGTCTACTTCTTTTTTTAGGACTCCGAGGAGAGTACAAAAATGTCTATTTCATGCAGTCTTTGACAAGTCATACATCCTCAGTGTACTTGTCTAAAGGTTTTTAAGTCGTTTTTAGCACAGCATAGAATGTTTTCAGTGATGTTGAATGCAGCTATGAGGGAGGGAGCGTTTGTGGGACTACAACATGCAGAACAGTGCATAGGTCCAGGTCACGGGGCCAGTCCCTGGTGATTTCCAGTGTGTTTCAGTGGCAGCGTCTATGAACAGATCCACTACTGCAAGCAGTTGGTGATGGGGGCGGGGCAAGGAGGGGGAGGAGGGGGGGGGTCCAAGCCTGAGCCGACAGCGCCATCTCATGAAACCAGCCGTCTCGTCTCTCGCCGCGACATCGGTCTACATCTGGAGCTTTCTGAGTTCAGAATCAGAAACATCCACATCTGGAGTCTTGGGAGTCTTGGGAGTCTTGGGAGTCTTGGAGTCGGGCGTCAGGCTTGGATCCCGGAGGCTGAGGTGATGCGAGCGTGGCGTCACCGACACGACGTGCCGGTGACCTCTGATGAGTCCGGTCTGCTTGACGCAGTAGAGATCAGTCATCGTTTCACTGCAGAGCCCTTTCCAACACACACCAGGCCCGGACATGACCACTCTAAGGATTTCACAAATGACTTCTGTGGAAGGTAGAAGAACCAAGCTTAAAGGTCAAGCTAACATGCATTAGGTCTTCAGACTCTTGTTTTGCTAAAAGCCGTCAAGGCCAACTTTTTTCCTGAAGACGAGAAGAAACCATTTTTCTTTTTTGTTCAACACTTTCATCTTTTGAAAATAGAAACAAAGTAATGGCTTAATAGCTACCTCATTCTTGCACTTGTATTGCAACTACCTTTGGTAAATCAATCCAAACAAAACAAAACAATAAAACCCTGAAACATACGAGTCCTCGCGTGTTCTCCCGTTGAACTTTACATTTGTCCTTTAGTCTTTAGCGAGCGTGTTCTTGGACGTGCAGGTGACCCTGTTATTCATGTCTCTCCCTTCACTCGCCTATTAACTTCTTCTTCACGTCCGCAGCTCTGCGCCGCACATCCTCTGCCGCCAAACTGGATCCGCGCACAAATCCTTCCCAATACTTCCAAAAAAACGACCAAAGTCAAGACAAACCAGCAAGGCAGAGTCGGGGGAGGAAAGAGAAGGAAAAGGAAACAAGCTACAGCCAAGAGGAAACGGAAAGAACACAAAGGACGAAGGGCGTCGGGGTCCTGGCCGAAAAGACGCCAACGAAGTGGGACGATATCCAAACGGCTGCTGCCATTCAGACGTCAGGGGGAAGGGGGGGGGGGGGGGAGGGGGGTGTTCATCGCTTCATCATTTTAGAGATGAAGCTGACGATGGCTGAGGCGGGCTGATCCGGGTCCAGCTCGGCGAACAGGTGGCTCACGTTGTCCGTTGTGCTTCCTTGTTTCCTTGCCACGAATCCAAAAAGCCTGGTGGGGTGGAGAAAGAAGAAGTTGACGCAACGTTACACGCCTCAAATGTAGGTTTCATCTAAATGCCTCCATGTCACTTACTTGACCGAGCCGCCTCCTTCTTTGCCCCATCTACAGAGGGAAGACAGAAGACATGAATCTGAATCTGAACCGAGGGTTTTGTTCCACATTTACACAAATACTGTCCTTGGGTTTCTTACTTTCTGTCCTGGGGGTCGATGTCACAGTAGGTGACTGTGTTGATGGGATAATGCCGTCTGAAGAAGATCCTGTGATCAGACAAATCAACAACGTCCAAACGATCAAAGCTCACCGTTTAGTTTGTCCACCCCTCCCCTCCCTTACAGGCTGAATCTGACTCAGATCATCCCTGCGCTGTGATCTACTCACTTCCTCTGGCTGTCGGTGAGCGTGACGCCCTGTGTGGACACTTTGAAGTGGACGGTGGTGGCGTCGGGCAGCGGGTTGGTGGACAGCGTCTGGCTGATGGCCTTGGCGATGGCCTGAGGCCCCGTCAGCGACTCCATGTCCACAGAGTTAATGTAGAGGACGTTGCATGCTAGAGTTTAAACACGGAGAGGTTCTTGTTATTTAAAGTAAAGGGCTTTGTGACGGTCAGCCTGCATGCGGTTAATGACTGAGGAGAGCTGCGGTGATGAGAGACGTCACTCATGCACACGGTGGCAGGACGCATGATACTCCAGGGTTCATTAGGGTTTAGCTGCAATATGGTAGACATGCATTTCAAACACTTCTTCCTTAAAAGTCTAAGAACTCAAATTCATCACTAAATCAAACATGGCTCCTTTGTGAGCGCAGGCATCAGGACATCCACATTCCAGTGAAGTGTTTTTGGTCTTTGAGAAATGTCAAGATGCAGCTGAACCGTGCAAACCAGTATTTACCATGAGCCTCCTCAGGAACCTTCTGGACTGTAAGGTAAGAGTGAAGAGTGTGTGAGCAGCACGAACACAAAGCTGGATAGGTTGAGCAAGAAATTCAAAGTTTGTGTTTGTTGTTTTTTTTTTTACCACACAATAAAAGTCTGGATTCAATATTCTGATTAAGAGGCATTAAGAGGCAAAATCATGAAAGTGTTCTTTGTAGCTCCTCTTGTTAGGTTTCATCAGAACTGTCTCACTGTGCTAGCACACTGCACCGGCGCCATCTAGTGGTTTAATTTCAGAACCAGACCTAGATCTCACAGGTTTGGTGAGAAGTCTTTTGTGTGATTCCAACAAAATCATTCAGAACAGTGAAAACATTTTCCATATAACAGCTCCTCATCTTTACCTGCTCCTTGCTTCAGAAGCTCTAAAACCGGATCAGTGGGCGTGACCAGTTCCATGGCCTCTTCATTGGGATCTGGGAGAAATGGAGCAGAGTTTCTGTGAGTGCTACTGATCGCCCGATGTGACCGCCCGGGGGGTTGAGGACATGTAGAAGTGAGTAACGCTGACCTTTGGTGGGGATCATCAGCTTACAGGGCAGAGCCAGAGGAGTCATGGAGTGCTGGTACACCAGAGCAGAGAGACAACCTACACACACAGGGCAAAATCTCTCTCAAACTAGATTGAAACCACTTTCGATGAAGCGTGGACCATAAAACAAGACGCTACCGATGAGACAAGAAGGAGCTGTAGTCTCACCAAAGTACGGTTCGTTGGGACAGCCCTTGAGTCGGACGCCTTTGGGACTCGTCTCGATCAGGAAGTGTCTCACCAGCTCGTTCGTCATGTCGGCAACTGTTAACGAAAGCCACAATGTTACGAGTGTGAGGTGATTCCGTGTCTCAAAGACCCAGAGAAGACGGCGTTTGTACCTTTCTTGTTCTGTTGGACGGTTGGCGGGGGACACGCCACCTTCATGGCCAGACCGTAGGCCCCTCTGAAGGAGTGACTGTCCCTTATTATGAACGCTCCCGGCTCCCTGTCCTTCAACAGATTGATGGCTGAGAGGAGGGACGAGACAGGGAAGAGACAGGGAAGAGACAGATAAAGATGAAAGAAAGAAGCAAGACATGTGATCGTCAAACAGAGGGGAGGATGAAGAAGGAGAGGACAGAACAAAGAGGCAGACGTCTCTGCGGTTGCTGCTTCAGGGCCTCACCTTGCTCTCTGGAGATGTCCGGCTTGTACCAGTACTTAGACGTGTCCTGGACAAATTTAACATTCATCTTTATGTCTGGATAGCCGTCTGTTTGGAGGAAAAGGACAAAGAAAATAATTAGTGGAAAGGACACAAAGGTTCCTCAAGATAAGAGCACGTCTCCGTCTCAACTCTTTGTCCCGTCTCAGTTTGCAGAGGAGCTCAGGATTGTGACGACCAAAACAAAAACAGCAGCTCTCCTCAGCTGTAAACAGCACCACCATGTGGCTCTGAATGAGTGGTTCAGGTGTCTGTCCCTCACCGTAGATGGACTTGGACACGTCTGGGAGTTGATGTGTCATATTTGGAGCACTGCCGCCGCTGGTCTGGGACAGATTCAAGTTGCACCTCTCTACGTCTCCGCTGGACATATGTCTCTTCCCCGGTAGTTGCGGGGAGACAGGGAAGGCCGGCGTGGGCGGAGGCTGGGCACTCCCCTGACGCGACAGAGCAGCCGGGTCATCGGGTGTGCTGTGCCCACTCGCCATCCCGCGGCGGCCCATCAGCGGGCTGGGCGGCACGGCGGCGCCGGACGTTCTAGGGTTTCGGCCAATCAGAGGGCTGGAAGGGACCGTTCCTCCCACCGGGGGCGGGTGTCTGGCCAGCGAGGGGCTGGCTTGACCGGCCAGGCGTCGTTGGAGGGCGGGGCTTGGCGGCGTGTTGGTGGCCACTGTGCGGTGGAGAGTGTTGGGGCTGCCGGGGACGGTGTGGACGCCCATGATGTTGACCTGGGAGCCCTCGGGGGAGGCGGCTCTGTGGGGGTAGGAGGGGGTGGGGCTGTGGGGGGAACCCATCCTCCTCCTACCAACAGAGTCCAGATATAAACATACACATTTCAATTCAATTTGACAGAACCTTAACACTCAAATGACCTTTGACCTTACTCACCCGTCGGTGCCATGGATGGGACTACAAGAGGAGACGGGAGCGTTCGATCTGCAATCGCCAAAACCGCGGAGGTCTGAGGGACACACACACACACACACACACACACACACACAGAGATGCAGGGATGTTATCATCCAGGGATCATTCAGACATACAAGACAGGAAGTGATATGGAGGCGGCTGAGGCGACAGGAGGGAGTCACACACACTCTGTGGAGAAGAACGAGGCTGTGAACTGTAGAGCACTTACCTTGCTCTCCATCATTGGATTCACAGTCTGATGGCGGGAAGAAGACAGCAAGCAGGGAAGGAAAGAAAGGAAAAGTCAGAGATGAGAGAGACAGAAGTGTGGAGGAAGAGGAGGAGGAGGAGGGGGCAAAGAAGAGACACCTGAGCAGATAGCAAGAGTTGGAGGCCTGCAGGTGGAAGTTTGAGCTTTGGTGCCACTAGAGGGCAGCAGACAGCAGCTGATCGGAGCCAGGACCAGATGAGGTCATGAACACTTTAGTTACTTTGATTCATGAGAGTCTAAGTAAGGATCTAAAGGCCAAACAGAAGTTGATGGTTTGCTTTAGCGCCACCCTCAGGACAAATATGACACAGGTTCCTAAGCGTGACGCACATATAACGTGTGCAGGTACGTGTGGTGTGTGTGTGACTGACCTGATCCACTGTGTTGATGTGGCTTTAGGCCCAGAGCTGAGAGAGGAGTCTTGGCTAAACCTGGAGGGGAGCGAGCTACGGAGGGGTAGAGAGAGAGAGAGAAACAGAGCGAGAGAGGGGGGGGGGGGAGGGGGAAGGAGAGGGGGAGAGACAGAGAGAGAGAGAGAGAGAGAGGGAGAGAGAGAGAGAGGGAGAGAGAGAGAGTTAAGCTCAAGTACAAATGAGATTTTACATCCATAATCATGCAAGAACATAAAGTGACCAACAAAAGTACACAATCATTTACTTTAGATATGATGAAACATGACTGTGTTACATGTGGAGTCACATGTTTGTGGAGGTTAAAAGTGCATTTGAAATACAATGCATAATGATAATAATAATAATAACAATGATTATTATTATTGCATATTCAGATCAGTCACACTCTTTATTTATTTATATTATATTTATCCAGGCTCCCTTCTCCATCTGAGACATTTAACTTGATGCTTTTATTCTGGTACATTCATGAGAAGAGCGGAAGAAAAGGCAGCAATGAAGAGATAGTGCAGGAAGGTGAGCCTAAAGGTCAAAGGGCGCAAAAAAATTATATTTATACAGTTGAAAACCAATCTGGTCAACCAGATCTGAGGAATAAAGATGTTTCTGCTTAATCTGAAACCAAATCTCAACGCTTCAACAGCTGGATCTTCATCTAGAAACATTAAATAATGCGACTCATTCTTGTTTCATTTGCGTTTCTGTTTCTAAATGAAACAATTGGCCTGCAGAGGTACGAGCTGATGATGTCCATGCTGACACACCGAGCAGTGATGGAATGGGAGAAGCAGGACTCCATGCATGCTGCTCAACCACAGGATGAGGCGGGTCTGGGGTCAGATTATGGCCGGATGAGGCGGCAGCGACGGGGTTAAAGCTGAGGATGCTCAACAAGTCGATTTCATGTTTAATGTGCGAAATCATTGAAACGCTGAAGAATTCTGCTTTTCCAAAATGAGCAAAGACCAAAGGCCGTTTACAGAATTTCACAATTTTCTATATCTCAGGTCCTTCTTCCATCTGTGTTTGAGAGATAATAGATCAATAAATGAACTGACTGCTCATTTTGGGAAATGAACTCTTCAGGTTGGTTGAAGCATGGCAGGGCATCAGACCCACGACCCAGGGGTCATGATGTGGGAGCAGAGTCTTACTGAGACAGCTGTGTGTTCAGGTGCGACCGCAGCAGAGGGCGCTGTGCTGAGGCTAAGAGACGCTTCATTAAGAAGAAAGTATCATCGCAATCAACCGTGTCCATGAGCGTGCCACACCCACAAACACCAGATGTGTGTGTTAGTGTGTGTGTGTGTGTGTGTGTGTGTGAGATGCAGTATATTCATCTTCATGGAAAGTACGAGGCCTTTCCACACCTCTCCCATTTACATTCCAGCCTTTCAGGAAAAACAAACTCAACATAACAAACTGCTTCCCCCTGTCCTACAAAATCATAATTTGCACACACCTGCTAAGTGTTGTTCCTGGTCTCCCTCAAGCAAATTCAGAATTTGTTAAGAACATTCTGAAGTGTCTGAGACCTCACCAGCGACCTCACTGATCCCACATGAAGAGAAGATCAGAAAAATCTACAGCAAAGATTCATTTATGTTCTTTGTCTGATCAAAGTGGGATCAACTTTCCCACAAAATAAGAATGGAACGTCCAGATTATTCATTGCAGCAAATCTGCAGTGTTGTCAACATTTCCCCGTTTTTGTCCCCCACTTTCAGGCATTTTTTTGGTGTGTGTGTGTGTGTGTGTGTGTGTGTCAGCATGTGTCTGACTTCTTCCACAGGTTAATCAAGACTAAACGGGCGAAACAAGGAAATAAAAGCCTTTTTCAGTCTCATAATTCATAATTTTGATTTGGAGGCTGAAAATGTTGACAGCTTGTTAGTTTGAGCACACAGAGAGTGGACCCACCTCATGCAAATGTGAAATACGAAGGGACAAAACCTCCAGCATATAAATCACCAACATCGTCTTTGAGTCCTCAGAGCGACGCAGGACTCTGCAGGTCCTCAACCCAGAGCAACAATGGACCCAACTGTCCTTTGCACCCTCCTCGTGCTTACAAGCGCGCCTGCTACTTCTGGAAAGTTAATTCTCGTTCAGCAATACATGAGCAGGATGCAAGCTCAGAAAAACTGCCAGACATACTACACAGATCTGGCCTCTATCAGAAATGAACAAGACCTTAAAAAATTCTACCAGTTGAACCCCTACAGTCGCTTCCACTACTGGATTGGACTGCAAAAGGACGGCAACACATGGAAGTGGTCAGGAGTTGGGACGCATGTGTCTGGACGCATGTGGGGGAGACACGAACCTGATGATTATGATGTCTATGGCACACTTTATGGGGATAAATGGTACGGTGGCTATGCTAATAGTTACTACTTCTCCTCTGTGTGCTACAGTGTGGTTGTGGAGAGAGAGAGGAAGACTTGGGAGAAGGCTTTACAGCACTGCAGGGAGCAACAGAGCGATCTGGCCAGCATGGACACAGACACAGAGCTGCTGCAGGCCCAAATAGAGATTGCCAAGGCCGCCACCACCACCCAACACGTTTGGGTGGGTCTGCGTTTCCTGGCCGGTCGCTGGTTGTGGGTGAAAGGGACAGCACTGAAGCAAGAGTACTGGGGACAAGGGGGGAGACCCCAGTGTCCTACGGGGGCATGCGGAGCCTTGCGGGTGACGGGAGAAGATAAGAACCGAAACGTGTGGGAGGCTCGAAACTGTGATGAGGAACTTCAATTCATCTGTGACTGAGACAGTTTATGAGATAAAAATCCATTTATAAGAGGCTCTTCTTCTTCTGCGTATGTAAAGGTGAATTCATATTAATCAATTTTGGGGTTATTTTAAGGTTTATTGTTTCATTGCTCATGGTCCAGACCCTGGAGCAGACGGCTTTGGACTGAGGTTCTTTCCTGTCTTTTATGTCGTTGTACATGCAAACGTTCAGTTCATTAAAGAGTAAGAGCTCAGAATGTGTTTCAGAAAATGAAGAGGAGCAAAGAGAAAATGCAAATAATCTGCAGATTTTTGTGGTACAAGTGAAAACTTTACAATCTGATTTCCACCCGATTGGTTTCTGTTGTTGATTTTTGTTTTGAATTCACAAACACACAAAAACGCTGTTTCTCATTAATAAATAATGTTCTAAAAAAAAAAAAAATTATCTGCAACACAATACTGAAAAGCATCTTCATCAGCATGCAATCATTTTCAGAGTAATTTGTTTGCCAGTCACGACTTTATTGTTGTTGATGATTATTAATCTTAGCAGTAGCACAGGAAGCAGTGCTTTGTTTGATTAGCTGAAAAGTTAAAGTACGATTCTATGACCCTGAGGTTATATTTGGATCCTTAGAATGAATCCATTTTTATTTCTAGCATGGATTTGTAACCATATATTTGTTTTCTTTCTGCTTAATAAAGTGAAAAGTTAAGTAAAAAGTTAAGTAAAAAGTCTATTGTTTTCTTTTCGTTACTTTTTTCCTTCTCTTGTTGAATATAAACAGCAACACATTTGGTGGAATCATGCAGGTTATGCATGGTACCAGACTGTACTTAGAGGTTAGAGAGCGCCCTCTGTCTGCAGGCTGGGTGAACCTACACATGTTGAAGTAAGGAGTCTGTGGGGACACAGGGAAGCCGGGGGTCTGGGGGGATTTCTCACCACCACTTTCGACAAAATCTTCCGCCTCTTCAACCTCAAACGCCTCCCGGTAGCTGTGCATGGGACCCTGAAGGAACACACACACACACACACACACACACAAAGGCACAAACATGTATTCATTCATTTTATTCAAATGATCTTCCTCCATTCCTCCTCATTTCTTTCCCGTACCTCTCTGGGTCGTCCTCCCGGGTTGAGAGCCAGAGCGTTGGCGAAATCTGGCGAATGCGTCGCCGGCCTGTTGTCATGGCTACTCTGGTACTGGCCCTCGCTGGTGGTCCGACGCCGACCCGTCTCCTGAGTCACCTCTGGGGTCATTCCTCTGGATCGAACCCCTGAAACACCCCAACATATGTATGGATTTCTCTCCTTCACATTATCCTCAGTGAATGGGTGAGGAGAGAGACAAAAGCAGAGGCAGAGCAAAAGGGGAAAATAGCACAGCTCAATCGAGAATTTGAGAGGTGATAGGAGAGATGCTACTAATGCAGGAGCCAAAAGGAAACAAATGAAAAGCGAGCGATAGTGGACAAACCAGAGAAGGAATAGGAGCGATGGCGGTCAGATTGCTGTACGCTCATGCTGATCCCGCGAATGCGAGCGTTGTACTCTGTTCCAGGGGAGGGAGGTCAGGGTGGTAGATGGAGGGCAGGAGGTGGAGGTGGAGGTGGAGGTGGAGGAAGGTGGGAGAGGTACAGAGGAAGAAGAAGAAGAAGACGAAGACGAAGACGAAGAATAAGAATAATAAGAAGAAGAAGAAGAAGAAGAAAAAGAAGAAAAAGAAGAAGAAGCAATGGTGGGGAGGGTGGTCCACACAGCAGAGTGATGGATTGAATGTAGGGAAAACAGAAAAACACAAAAGTCAAATAAAAGGGAAAAGAAACTTGTCACATGACTCCATGTATCTTCAGGTTTGGCGATTGGTAGATTTTGGATACATTTAATGGTCTAAGCATGTTTAGGGTGGCTGCATCAATCTGAAACATTACAATCGATACTGATTGTTTCTAAATATTCATTTAGGATAGCTAAAACAATTAAGGGTATTCCTCTTTGAAAAATTGATTGACCCTATAATCTTTGTACTCCACTAAACTTGTGTAATTCAGTTTGTATCGTCCGACTTTTGAAATCAGTGAGGATCAATTGACTCATGCTGAGATATGAAATAATTCCCATTTAATAAATTGTGGCCAAAGTTTTGAACTCCTGATGCTTTGTCTGAAATGTTGGAGATACATGGTTTTCATGGACGGTGAAGAAATGAAGAATCACAGACAGGCTGATCAATGTATTGGATAAAGTCTGTCGAGCCCCAACTTAGCCAAGGTCTGAGGTATGAGGAGTGAGGTTCAGGTTGGAAATGACAATCCCTTTGAATTAGGTAATCAATAAATATAAATTGTGTTTATAAATCTGATTATGTGTTGAGGAACTTACTATTTTAGGTATTCAAAATCAGAGAAGTATCATTAATAAAATGTGTCATATATCTGAGGCTGGTTGACTTCAGATGTCATTGCACATTTCCTCCACTTGGTGGCGTCCTGGAGCCTGCTTTCAACCTCACAGTCAGCATGAATGCAGACAATGCATGGAAGCTGGAGCCTCCTGGCTATTCTTACCCTCATCCCTCCTCCACTCTCACCAACTCTGACTTATTTTAGCTGCACAGATTGTTTGAAGGCTGCGGCTCATTTCTCTGGTTGGACTCCCCACTGATGGTTCTGGAACACAAACTGCTCATGTGCTGTTTGGTGCTCTGGGTCGACAAGGTGTGTTTACTACCTCCGTCTTGTCTAAGGTGGCTTTCAAATGTACCATAGTCTGAATCTGGTCTGAATCAGTGAAGGAGTTCTTACTTTGGCTGCATTTATCCTTCGGTTTGGTCTCACACAACAACATTTTCAAGCTAACCAAAATATGTCAGTACAAGCTATGTGAGAACACTACGCTCTATTCATGTCTCAGGGTGGGAGCCAGGAATTCAATTCAGACAGATGATCATGTATAATGGAACAATAACAGAATTGGCAAAATCTCCAAGTCATAGTCACCAATAACCAAATGAAACAATGCCTGAAGAGAGCTGAATTTGAATGCACAACACATTTGACTTCTTTCCCAAAAGGGTCTCATCACAGTTATTCCGACCTGCCTGAAGCAACCGAATCAAAGGGGAGCAACATACAGTACCTGAGACCAGTGTGAAAACAGATAGAAGTTCTTGCCAGTACTACCACCACAACATCCCTTACCCTGCCTAGAAACGTAAGCAGCAGGTTGCCCCAGGTCTCTAAAACACTGTTACCATATCAGACATATGGAAGTCAAAAGTGTAAGGTCTTACCAGCGATGCGTTGAGCCACCAAGCCTTCCAGGTTCAGATTCTCCTCTTCTGCGTCCTGTTCTCGGGGCAGGGATGAAGAAGACGTTTCCTTTGGCTGTGGCGTGTGTGCGGGGACAGGAGAGGAGGAGGCGCTGTAGCCTGGATAAGGAGAGGAACCCTGCAGGTCTGGAGAGTGAGAGACTCCCCCACCTGCGTACGAGTTCACAGGCTTAATCGGAGGCTGCTGATTGAAATTGGCGGAGGGATCGTTGGGGGAGTGATGAGTCGTTTGTCCAGATGTTGGCCGTGCGTGGAGGTAAGGCTCAGGGGTGTGTGTCGGGTTGGAGTTGTGTTGTTGGTAGCTGGCGTTGGACCTCTGGGGGGTATACACTGGGGACTCCATAACGGGGCTCTGCGAGGGCGATGTTGACACCCTCCCAGCCGATCGCAATGACTGATGGAAGGCATTAGCATTGTTGACCGAACCAAAGTTGTTGTTGTAGCCGTGGATGGCAGAGTCTCCTTGGTAGGATGGCCTGGCCAGGGTCTGGGAGAAGGGGGCATGGGATGAACCATTGGTGTTCTCTCCAGGGGGTGCACTGTGGGACTTGGACATGTGGGAGTGGATTGGATCAAGGTCCAACATTAGCATATTGAGCGCCTCAATAGACTGCTCGATGTCCCGCTGCGAGGCTGGGGTGGGGAAGTGGGGCAAGCTGTGGGTGGACTGAAGAGGGGGTCCAAAGGGGTCATCTGGAAGACTGTACTGGTGCCATGTGTTGAGACCTCTCTGAACTGCGTCACGGCTGCTGGTGCTCCTCTCAGGAGCCCTAGGCATCAGTTTAGGGTCGGTCTCAGGGCTGCTTGCTGTTGGGTTGCCAAAAGACTGTAAGTGGTACATTTCTTCTCCGTTCTGGTAATTGCTGTATCCCCCCTGAGGTGACGCAGAGTCCATGGTCCGCTCTGGGGGTGCGGCGGGAGTTCTGACTCCGTGCACAGGCATCTCACTCAGCTTTTCCCCTAAAACAGCTCTCTCAAGGTACGGGCCGTCGTTCTGGCCGCTGACTGGTGTCTGTGATTGGTAGTATAGGTCCCCTGGTGTGGCCTGGCCCTCTAAGGATGAGAGCGTGCCCAAACTATCCACACTGTTGCCCTCTTGACTATTGGGCAGTTCGTCGTCGAGAATATCCGTCTCACGATCCTCTGTTGATGGAGCTCCAGCGAGCCGTGTGTGGCCCCCGTTGACGTGCACCTGTGCCGGGACGAGATGTCGTACACCTCCTCCCGGGCTGTTGGACGTGACCAGGTAGGTTTGCCGCTGGTGGGTGGTTGCCTCAAGGCCACTCAAGAGCTGGTCCAGCTCCCTCTTCTCCTGCGGACTGAGCGGTGGGTTACTCACTGTCGGGTGGCCGTGGTTCACGCCACCCTGCAGAGGTTGGCTGTGCTCATCGGTACGGTCAGTCTTGACAGATGCGGTCGAGTTCCCAGAGTCGCTGCTCACGGAGAGGGTGTGGTCAACAGCAGGGAGGGAGGTATGGCCTGTGACAGGAAGTGTCTGGTCAGTGGCTTGCAGGGTGTGGTTAGTGTTCTGCAATGGGTGCTCAGTGTTGGTCAAGGGGTTTTCATGGACTGGGAGGCCGTTGATGGTGACCACTCCCTCCAGGGAGTCTTTCTTGCGAACCCGGGCATACAAGCTTCCATCTATCGGACCCTGGGTGTGAACAACATCTGTAAAGAAACACAAACATATCATTAAAAATCCCAAAACTCTTCAGTGTTTGATGCAGTTGCAGTCGTGCACAACCATCGCTGTGTTTCACCCTGCAGCCCAGTCACCAGCAACACAGCAACTCTAGCTCTATTAATAGTCATTTGCACAGCTAAAGACCCTGTAACGTTGCGTCAGCAGAGGCCCACATGGTTTGATGTGAATCAGGGAGGGACCGGGTCCAACACACTGAGACAGCTGGTCAGTCTGAGCGGTCCAGTTTGAAAGCCCTGAGCTGGACTGGGACGTCGAGCAGATCTCTGCCGCCTGACTCACGCTGGCAAAGTCAAACTGATGGCGGACATGTTTCTGTATTTTATTAATGGGCATTTTGAGAAAATTCTTACTATGAATATGTAATGTCAGAAGTGTTCAGCACAAGGATGTCATGAATTAAATACAGGAATGAGGAATAACCACACACCGAAATGCTTTCTCTAGTAAAGTGTTAAAGTTAAGTAATGATAGAGTACCACTACGATAAGTTAAAGCTGTTTATTTACAACTAAATACACTTTTGCTTGCTTTCCAGACACACAATAACAACGCCACATGCATCATTCTACTGTAATGCTCAAGCTTGAAGAAACTATCAGACCAATACCGGCGTCTCGCGTTGTCTACACTCTTGCAAAGCGATACGAGATGTGCACTTGACCACTGACGGCTCACACAGGGGGCCGTTCCAAATACAGCCACCGCCGGGGGGGTGGGTCGGGGAGGGGGGGCACAGATGGTGGATCACTCCGACCTCGGCTATTTCTAAACCCATGTCAACAACAACTGAGCCCACAGGCACAGCAGCAACGAGAAACACCAGCAAGACGTGAAGCTTTAAGAGAGTTTGTCCCTACGGAGGATTTGAATACAACTATTTATGTACCGATGAGTTTAATGTTACAGATGGTTTGAATTCCTCTAATTAAAGGTTTAAGATTGTCCTGTACATATTGATATTTCCCATGTTAGCTTACATATTCCTGCCAGCAGTATTATAATACATTCTAGGGATCTAACTGTTACAGGACCCCTTCAGTGTGTATTCCATGTTGCTTTTCAACTGTTTTCAACAATCTCCAGGTCAATACAAGCTAAAAAAAACAAAAAAACATCAAGCTTACCTACAGGGAAACCCACATAAAAGTTTCCAAATATATCTTTAAAAGAAATGTTAAAAAAGCTCTATATCCTCCTCTCAGAGTGAGTAAAGAAGCCTCATGGTGTCCATCAGGAGTCTCCCTCAGTCCCTGGCTTGTCTGATTCATGTCCTGCCATCACCCACAATGAGCTGGACCGGAGTGAGGCGGGGTGAGAGCTAGCGCGCTCCGGGCAGACAGGGGAGGGACACTGGCACCACCAACGCCACCGTGACAGCAAATAAAAACTACAACTCCCTCGTCTGTCTGCGGCAGCTCCCCTGAGCAGTGACATCATCAGGGGATCCCCTTACCCGGTCGGTGTCCCTCTCCTCCCCTCTCCTCCCCTCTCCTCTTCACTCAGAGTTCTACGCTTCTTGACTTTCCTGCACCGCATTTCAGAGGAAAATGTTGGTGACTTCATTGTAATTGCTTGTAATTTGCGAAGGCAGTTAGTGGGAAAGCGTATTGATTCTATATTCAAAATGAGTAGAAATGTATACCTTCAAGTAAGGAAACCTATGATGTTGGTAACAGGATACGGCCGGGATAGAAAGTAAGAGGGTCGCCTGACTCATGTATGTTTCCTCTCACCTTCTTAAAGAAGGGGTTTTGGAAAAGAAATGAAGAGCACAACGACGCGGGGCACGTCTGGAACTTCCTAAACCAGCGTCACAAGGTCCTGACCTTCACATTCGCCTCACAAGCGTGGTATGCGCCTAAGCTCTGGCGCTGAGACACACACACACACACACACTGAAGTACGGGTGGCCTAATGTCGAGCGAGTTCGCCCTTCAGCAGAACGAACCGAGCAGGTCGCTACTGTAATGCTCTTGAGCAAGGCACTGAACCTCTACAGCTTTAGCGAGGGCTGTTATTGCAGAATACTAGCTGCTGACATGCAAACGATACACTGGATGGTTTGCATGTCACAATGTTTTGCTGGTGCTTCTTTGGGTGGATTTGTCCTTTAAATTCGTGATAGCTCATCAGTGTGAATGTTTCCAGCGGTGAAGGAGACATGAAGGTGGGCTTCACACTCTCAGAGGAGACGCTGTGACCTTATAAACCAACACACCTCTGTTTTACAATGGCTAAATATATAAATTGAAAT
>NW_027466878.1:505000-537500 GCF_046128005.1 Genypterus blacodes
GCGGAGACAACCAGTTAATCATACTGTGTGTGTGTGTGTGTGTGTGTGTGTGAGTGTGTGTCCACGTACCCTGCTCCCCGTCCACAGTGTCCTCACAGCGCTGGTTGAAGCTCTCGTAGGAGTCGCTGCGGATCAGAGAGTCTTGGGTGTTGTAGTCCACGGAAACGCTGGGCCCGTTCTCCAGGTGACCCAGGCCTGAGGAACACAGCGGCATGATGGGTAACGGAGTTCTCACGCAATACACAACACAACATATCCACAGGGAGGTTGAAGGGGGTTGATATTGTGTTGGGACAGAACGCTCCAACGTGTTTCCAACCTACCTTTGATTTTTTCCGGCGCATACGAGAAAACAAACTCCACCTTCCCGTATTCTGGGAATCTGTCATCTGCATGAAGAACATATCACAATGGGTTAAACCTGCTCAGCTTTCAGCCCAGTCAGCCGTTTACATCCACAGAGGGAAAACCAGCACCAACATCCGAACCTTGGAAGGTGTCGTCCAGTTCGCTCTTTCCGAAAACCACACCGAGGTCGTGGATGGCGCAGGTGTGGAACTGGACCCTGAACACAACGTCCCTGGTGGTGGTTCTGAACCTCTTGTGGTAACACTTGAGCTATGAGGGTGGAGACACGGGACAGATTACGGATTACAGAAAGTTGACCACGCGGAATTGTGTCCAGTCAGGATCTGGTTGGTCCTGGATCAAGCCTTACCAAGATGTCTCCCTTCAGAAGCAGGCCTGGCTCGATGGTGATGCAGATGCTGGTGTTGCTGTCTCCTTGCACGTTGCTGTGACGACAAGAGCGACGGTACATTATTCAAATCCACAGTGTAAAATTCCACAAAAAGACACCAAAGTGAAGTGGAGTTAAAGTTCCCGTACTATATTCCTGATGTGTAGACCGGCTGCATGGCCTGGTAGATCTTCAGGAAAGGACGGCAACCTGTCAAAGGGGGGAATGTTTAGGGGAACGTTCTGAAACAGTTGAATCCAGTGGAAGACAGGTGTGGCTGGGATACACACCTCCTTTGGACTCAAAGTTGGGAATGCCGTGCATGATGACGTGGTGCAGGAACAGAGGCTTGTTGTTGATCTTTATGTGTCCGGACAGCAGGCCGTTGAAGTATCGCACGTACCTGCGCCCGGAAGGAAGGACAGAAAGAAAGAAAGCACAGGCAAGTCACAGGGCTGCCGGTTCAAATCCCGAACACAGAATCATTCCAGAGGAGCTCAGAGGAACTCAGAGGCCAGGCGGAGCGCTGTGGAGTTAGTATGGGCTCGGTTATTAATGATTATAATGATGAGGATGCAGAACGGGGTCAGACACACACACACACACACACACACACACACACACACACACACACACACACACACACACACACACACACACACACACACACACACACACACACACACACACACACACCTCTTGCCGTGCTGTCAGCGTCCAGATGGTTTAGCCTCTGAAATTCAAATAGACCAGACCAGGATGGCACCGCAGCACAGGAAGTGGGCTTTGGGGTTACACCTGTGTGTGTGTGTGTGTGTGTGTGGGGGGGGGGTGATGCAACCAGTGTGTATCTTGTGATATCTGGGGTGAATCAGGCCGAAATTCCAAGTTTTGCGTATGAGTACAAGCATCCTCATCCAAAGTGTTCCAAACCATGGCAGCGGGGAAATTGGTCACATCCCTTCTCAGCGGATCTGATGGGCGGAAAAAGTTGGAGTCGAAACTTTCTGGAAAGCTACAGTATGATCCCAACCAACTGTCTTTGCCCAGATGCGGTTCTCCGGGCGCAGGAGTGATCAGTGGAATCTGGATTCAGCGCAAGAAAGCACAGACGTTCCTCAACCCCGGATCCCTGAACGGCAGTACGGAATGACGTGATCGTTCCAGTCTCTCCCATTTAATGTCAGAACGTTTTAGAGAGTGAATATTTCATTTTTACTGTTTGTTTTGAGTGTTTTTTCTAATGTTACTAGGATAATTGTGAGAGAACGTATAATAAGAGAGGAAAACCACAGAGCAAATTCACCGCTTTGAGCTCCCACGTCATTCCTGATCTTCCGATGCCTTTTGCCATTATTAGACTGTGAACACGCGGCGGCTCAAACCTTCAATCGTCAGAGGGGAGAATCCTGATCCGACTCGGCTAAGCGGGAAAAGGTTACGGGGAGTAAAAGAGTGAAACACAGAGGGACTTAACCCCACTTCATCTCAGCGACTTCTCTAACAGTTCTATAGGCTCGCCCTCTGCCCCGCTGCTATTTCCTGCTTCGGGTATAATTATCCCTGCCCCCGGAGTCTGCCGGAATTATGGCTTGGAATGTGTGACATTAACGGCAAGAGTGGGAGATTACCTCAAACTGCCGCTGCCACCGAAGCGTGTAAAGCTGCGTTAGAGTCGGTGGGGGGATTTGTTTGAGAGCTCGCAACTTCGCCTGAAAATTCAGAATCTGCAGGTGCAAAAACCTGGGAAGATCGGGAATCAGGATTGGGAACAGCTACATGTGGATGAGGATGAGCTTTCATATGATTACAAATTTCTCACAAGCCAGATTCTTACGATAAAGAAGAAGCAAAATAAACCTAAAGACCTGAGAAACAGCAGAACCGTTTCTGTTTCATTTCAGCCAGAATTCATTTCTGCATTTTCCCAAACAACCCCCTACATAACAAAAGGTCAAAGTCGTGCGGCCTGACCTAAACAAACAGGAAGTGAGGTACAAACTGACCTTCTCTGGGACGGCTGTCCAACAGGAAGCACTTTGTCCTCGTAGAAGCGCCTCATGGCGAAGCGGTCCAGCGCCTGGTCGGCACTGCAGGGACGGAGCCAAACACAGAGCAACAATAAAACGGCGTTCCTGTCAGATCTCAGGTTTGATTATGAATCCCCTCTTTGTTTTTATCCCTTATTCCTTTTCCTGCTTCTCCTCCACACAGTGCACATTACACACCACAACGGCTTTATTTTGGAAAAGCGTAACCTGATGAGCTTTTCCTCCGGCACGCATCGTTTACAGCTCAGCTTTAAGCCCCGATGGCTCCGGCCCACCTATTAACATCTGTTTGCATTAAAGGAACGGAGGATATTTTCAGAGCGCGCTCCTTCTCCCCGAGCCAGAAGAATGAGCCAGCAGAGTCGGAGAGCTTTGCCATAACAATCACATCAGCGTTTGATCTGGAAGTGCCAGACCTCGGGGACTAGCGGGGCTACAGGCCGGCGCTCGTGTCCTTAAAAGACCTCCGGATCAAAGCGCCGCAACGCTGCGTTTTACAATCATGCAAAAAAGCGGCGATCTTCCTCCAGGCGTTTGCCCGATCGCGTGATGTGCGTTACCTTGCAGATATGTTGCTGTAGTGCATGTAAGCGGCCACCACCACGCCCGTTCGACCTCGGTTCCCCTGTTTGACACAAAGACCTTGTTAGAAAGGTGAATTTGAACGTGACGCAACACAAAACAACCTCCGCTGGCTTCACCTTGTTATGCAGCACCACAACGTTGTGCGGGTCGCCGTTCAGCCACGTGTCGATGGCCTTGCACATGCTGCAGATCTTGTCCAGTGCCGGCGCGTGGTCGTCCGGCCAACCGAAGTCCAGGACCTGGAGAGAAAGAAGGCAGACCTGCTGACTGCCTGGGCCACAGTGTGTGTGTGTGTGTGTGTGTGTGACGGAGCTGCTCCAGGTTACTGAGGCGTTTAGGTACCTTGTGGTTTAACTTGACGATGTCGTTCCTCCGCTCGCTCAGGTTGAGCATCTGAAATGAGGAAAAAAGAGAGAATTTCTACATTTTCTTGACAACAGAAGCTCAAATTCTCTCTCTTTTCTCAGAGATATGTGTGTGAGTGTGTGTGAGGGAGAGATGCAGAGCGCACAGGTTGATGCTTGAGGAAGAGGCTCAGTGTTTAAAGTCTGTCCGGCCGCAGGAAGTAGCTCAGTACTAACATCTGGTATACGTCCCGGTGTCTTACCAGGTAGTGCTCGCCGTGTTTGGAGCGCAGCATGGTGGCCACCTCCTTCAGGTGGGAGGTGTAGCTGCGCTCCTCGGCGGCGGCGGGGAAGGAGACGGAGATGATCCTCTCGGTGATGTAGACCAGGTCCACCTCATAGTTCTCCTCCATGGCCTGGACCACACTCTGACTCCTGACAGACAGGTGTGAGGGGTACGTGTGAGGAAGAACATCTAGAACTACACTCATTCTACATTCATGTGAGCAGAGCTGTCAGATTCAGTCAGTCAGTCAGTGTTTGGTCCCTGTGCTGTGATGATGACTGGACCAAAGTGGAGAAGTCAGGGATGTAACTGCGAGGAACAACGGGATTCCTTCCTGCTCACACTTCATTAACCCCGATTGTTTTCATGCGAGGGCAGGGTTTTTTGGTCTTTCTCTTAAGCGTCTAAGATGTGGGGGGCGTGGCCATCAGCAAATCAGGCAATCAGGACTTTTTCCATCCTCCGATCTCCAAACCCGACCGCAGAAGGCTTGGATCATGGAGGACGCATTCAGGCCTGATGTTGAGGGGGTTTGATTGTGCTGAAACGCGAAGTAAGCTGAGGCACACAGCGCCACCTACAGCCACAACGCCTTCATGCAGTTGTGTTCTTATGATGACACGTGTGCAGTTTTAGCTCACGTGACACTTTGAGTGGATCTGATGACCACAAGTGGGCGCTGTGAGGGCAAACAAGTCCCCATTCGACTGTGGGACGCCTTTAAAACTACTCATTTTACTCAACATGGTGTTTGGTCTCGTCCCTTTGGTCGTTCCTCCACTGTGCAACATGAGGGAAAACGTTCCTGAAAATGTTCCTATATGTTCTGGATCTGGTGTTTGGCTGCTGTGTTGGTGATTTTGAGTGTTGGTGTTGGGTCTTACCCCGACAGCCTTCGTCTCGTCTCCACGCTCTTGCAGGACCTTGTAGATCCCTAAACATCACACACACACACACACACACACACACACACACACACACACACACACACACACACACACACACACAGACAGAGACACACATGCAGGGAGTAAAGTGATTCATGAGCAAACTCCATCTGGTAACGATGATGAGGCCTCTGTAGGTTATTGAATTACAACCTGACATGAGCCATTAGAGCAAAGTCAGATCACACAACCAAAACTGAAAATGTTTCGGAGATGGAGCGAGAACGAGCCAGAGAGAGAGAGCGAGAGAGGGAAACACTATACATCAGTGTGTTCCGGCTTCAATTAGCCTGCCCTCCGTCTCGCTGCTTTACTGGTGAAAGAGTGGAAAATAGAGGTTATGGGAGTCCTGCTGAAGAAGAAGCTCTCTCTCACACACACACACACACACACACACACACACACACACACACACACACACACACACACACACACACAGATTTCTTCCCTCCTTTCTCTTTTCTGTAGAGAATTCGGTGGAGTCAAGAACGCTTCTCTTCATCTAAACCTAAACATTTTTTTAACCGTACGTATTTCACAGTGAGGTGACAGCGGCCAGATGCTCGCCCACCGCTAGCGTTTGCTGCTGCAGGGAACAGCCGGTTCACGCGGGGCGTCCGGGGTGTAATGGCGGGACACTGCACATCACAGGGACAATCTGTTAGCTTGTAGGTACACGGGTGCACGAACGCCACATGAAATTCAATGCAGCATGTGAGGTGGAAAATATATGCATGAGGAGGAGCCCGTCTACTCTAACACACACACAGACGCACGCACGCACGCACACAGACACACACACACACACACACACACACGCACACACACACACACACACACACACACACACACACACACACACAGCCCTTAATAGCAGATTATTGCCTCTGTTTTTGGTGAATTATTCAACACTCATAACATGAGGACAAAAGGCTGTTTAATCTTTTTGACACTTAGATTAAAGTTAAGGAATTACTTCTTCTAGTAAATATGATGAAATTCGATAAAATTGGCAAACTGCAAGAGGTCCAATATCCCTTAAAAATCCTTGAAAATACCTTAACCATCTGATTGCCCCTCATATTCCCCTTAAGTGTGAGGACGGGCTGCTTACATAAACTTAACAGACCTTAAATTGTCATTGAAAACAATTCAATACTTGACATTCTTCTTTTTGGGTCACGTTTAAGGGGTTTGGTTTTCCAGTTGCCAAATGGAACCAGCTGTGGTCAGAATTCCCTTAATGTAGCCTTAAGTTATTGCTCATCAATAATGTAAAAGCAGGGCCACATTTGCAGGCTTTTCCCTTTAGAATCTCTTTCCCAGCATCCCTCCTACCTTGCCGAGCAGGTACAATGAGCTCCGCCTCCAGGAGGAACGCAGGGAGGAGAGGCGTTTGTGGATGGCGCCACCCAGAGGCATTGGTGCAAAAATGCTCCTCTATGTTTGACGACGATAATAAAAGAAAACTAAAGTCTAATATCATATTTTAATCAACCAGGAGATCAGAGCTAAATCACCCCGTCGTTACTCTCTGGCCTTCTTTCTCTCTGCTGTACATCCTCCTCCCCTCTCTCTCTCTCTCTCTCTCTCTCGCTCTCATTATCTCTCATTATTTCCGACTCTGCCCCTTCTTCTCTTTTCCCGACTCCCTCAAGTGATGTGATCGCTTCCTGTGTCCACGCACAGCACATATGTTTGCGTCCGCCGGCCTCACTTAACCCGACGCATTGCTCACTTTAAGCAGGATTTCCAGTAAAACAATCAAAAGTCAAGCATTTGGTTCCCATAATGCACTTAAACGGCCCCGACAAACCTCACGATGACTCAATTATGGTCACAATGGGGCATTTGGGCTCCAAACCGCCACGCATAGAGCCTGTAGACTAACCAAACAAACATCATCACTTAGCTCTCAAGGCAGCAAGTCTTACAAAAGAAACATTCCCTTTGAAACGCAGCTGTGTGTGTGTGTGTGTGTGTGTGTGTGTGTGTGTGTGTGTGTCTGGGCCGCTCGCATGAGGCCCATCTGTGAAATTCAAAACAGAAACAAGCTAATTTGGTGAGATAACAATAGAGAACGTGCTGCAGCACAGAGTGCAGGAGGTTTGAGTTCAGCTGAGGATGAAGGCAGATGATGAAGACTCACAGGTCTCAGCTCATACAGAAAAATCAAGCTTCAGTTTAGAAAAAATTCAGGAAAAAGAGGTCTGGATAAACATAATCATAGAAAATACACTGGATTTTAAGTTGTGACATGAAAAAGCAATATTCATATTTGTTCTTCATCAAACACAAATGATGTCATTGTGATGTCATGTTGTACTCACCGGTGTGTCTACATGCTTCAGTGGGAGCTGTGGAGTGGGGGGCTGGAGAGAGAAAACACACACAGGTTTAACCAGATGTGCACACACACACACACACACACACACACACACACACACACACACACACACACACCCTTATACTGTTCAATAAAAGCTGCATCCTGATTGTTTTTATTGATTGCTGGCAGAAGAGGATGAAACCTGCTGCGTCGTCTGACTTTGACCTCCCAGTCTTTCTTTCTTCACTCACTTTGTTACAACAAATGAAAAATCATTTAAGGTTGATTTTTGATTTGTTATTTGACAGTTAAGTTGTTTTTCATGTGAGGTTTCTTCCAAACCTTCCAGCTGGTTTTCTTGGGATTTTTACAAGTACGTTTTTCCTAAAGGCTGAATCTCTCTCTCTCTCTCTCTCTCTCTCTCTCTCTCTCTCTCTCTCTCTCTCTCTCTCTCTCTCTCTCTCTCCCCCTTTTCTCGCTGTTTCTCTCTCACAGATTCTACCCCCTACGCCCACCCCTCTCTCTCTCTCTCTCTCTCAGATTGTGTGTATTAGAGAGTGCACTGACACTGAAAGAGCGCTTGTTTACATATCTGAGAAACACACACACACACACACACACACACACACACACACACACACCAGGCCTGACAGTGATCCGTGTGTTAAGGAGAATCTCTTGGCTGACGTCCGTGCATGGTTTCAGGCTGATGTAAACAGAAGCAGCGACTGTTTAACGAGCTGCAGTGGCCATTTAAAGAGAACTACAGACAGAGTGAAGAAGACGAAGGTTGGAATCTTCCTCTTCTGATCTAACTATTCCCGATTAAATCCAAAACACCACTGAGGACGCCACGACTCTGCAGAACCTGCTGATCATATTTCTGATCACATCCCAGCCTGCAGACCCGCAGGAGTGAGGTGAATAAAAGCCTGGTGAAGCAGCACCCCCTAGAGGAGCAAGGGTGTAATTACATCACGCCTTCACCTCAATAGGGGGGAAACTACAGTATGGAATTCAAATACTTAATAAAATACTTTACTAAGTGTAAGATTGACAACTACTTTTCCTCATATTGGCTGAAATACAGATTTTGACAAATACCATGATGAAGAATAAGATCAAAGTAAGTGGCCAAACTTCTCTCATCATCATCATCATCATCATCATCATCATCATCATCATCATCATCATCAATGCGTGTCTTGTCTCATCTATGAGTCGTACTGGCAGACTTTCCTTTTGCAGCCACAGAGGAAGTTCTTATGGTTATAACCTTTGACCTTTGACTACCTTCTACAGCCTCACACTGTGTATGTGTGTACGTGTGTGTGTGTGTGTGTGTGTGTGTGTGTGTTGCAGGAAGGATCATTGCATCAGGATTGAAGGATTGAAAGGTCAAATTCACACATACACACACACACACACAGACACGCACACACACACACACACACGTCATTCTCATACGGTGTGTATGCTCACCAGCTCATGGTTGGTCGGTGCTTGACATGCTGTGGTGACCTGCAGATGGAAAAACAGTTAGAAAGTTAGAAAAATACTGAATAGTGGATAGCGACAGTATTGGTTAGTCGTGTGACACACACATACACACACACACACACACACACACACACACACACACACACACACACACACACACACACACACACACACAGTCAGTTCCCTATGTGCTGTTTGCTATTTCTCCCTGTAGAAGCATTTTAAAATAAACCATCAGGCTGAAATTAGTTCATATTTTCCCGTCTTGGATCCTCACCATCTTCCTCCCCTTCTGCAGACTAAACACTAATAAAGTGGCTCTGTGTGAGCGGTGTGTGTGTGTGTGTGTGTGTAGACCTGCTGTCTATTGTGACATTTCTAATCAACACAATAACGTCAGGTAAAGCCCGAGGTGGTGCACACTGAGTGAAAACAGACCGCTCCAAATCTGAGAGTGATATTTCCACTGTGTATAAACATCCGTGGAACGTTGGTGCAGTGCAGTGATCCTGTGTGTTTCAGGTGGAGAGTGTCCGGTAACCGTACGGGTGCTGACTGATGGAGACTCGCCATCACCCTGCAAAAATCAGAGTGCATTGTGGGGCTCTGTCATCCACTCAGCCCCGTGATATCACTACAAAGTCAACCGCTCCTTTGTTTTCCCACTGCAAACTCATTACAGCTGCTTCCTTCCCCCCGCGCCTGTCGTCCACTGATAGCGTCCTCTCATCCCGCCGCCCGTAAACATCCGTCCACTCGCAGCATTGAAAGGCACCCACACACACGCTTACCCACACACACACACACACACACACACACACACACACACACACACACACACACACACACACACACACACACACACACACACACACACACACAGGTTTAACCTCTGTCGTCTTAAATCATTTTCCCTTTCATTTGGAGTGCGTCTGATATAACAAGATTGGATTCGGCTTCTTTCTTTAATTTTAAACATTATCTACCATAAGTCAGTCGTACGTTTGCAAAGAAGACATCAAGGTTGGCAGAACTCTTGGAACGAGTCGGCTCATGTCGTTACGGTTCACACACTTCCCCAGGCGCGGCCTGACACCGTAAATCATGGCTGGAGATCCCTCCGGCCCCCCGGAGGGCCTCGTCGCGAGAACATCTGCCGCTATTTACTGCTGACAGTAGGTTCTGTTCAGCCCGCTGTACTGTACAACAAACGCCCACATGATGGTCCCCGGCTACTGTGGAGGTACAGGTTAAAAGGCTGCTGACACCCTGAGGGAAAGCTTTACCATTACTCCAACACTTATCCAGTCCTAAAAGGCTTATTTCCTTAAAACAAGAGGAGAAATTTACTTGTTTCTAATGCAAATCGACCTTATTTCAAGTCTTCTTCTGTACTGTTGCAGCACTTTGCCTTAATTCCTTAATTAATGAAGCAAGGCTGTGAATTATGGTCCAAAATAAAGATTTAGTAAGAAAATGACACATTTCTATATCTAGACCTTCATTTCGTATTTTGTCATTTACTTCGGTACAGCAGGTGGAAAAATGAAAGAAAAATGTAAATAAAAGGTGAACTTTGCAACTTTGTGAACTTGGAAAATGACATAAAAGAAACTGAAACATCACAAATGAACTCAAAGTCTAAGATTGTTGCCCAAATTGCAGTCATAATAAGAAAAGAACCTTGACCTTTTCCGTGACCTCTGCATGAACACGCTCTCTGATGAATCTCCCCAGTTGCTTCCCAGTTAAATGACCAGCAGACAACAATGAAAACTCTCCCACAGTGAGAGCCAGTGTGGGTTAAGGCGAGTAAAACAGGGAGTTTATAATCCCTCAGAGTCACGAGGGCGTCTGGGAAGCCACTGAACTTGAACACGGAGTCAATCAAGCTTCCAGGGGCCCCTCGGCCATCTCACTCCAGCCAAGAGGCCTCGTTAGGAGGGCCGAGCGGAGGTGAGCCCGGGGGGGAAAGGTCAAACGTCTCAGGTGAGTCTTGGCGGCACTTCCCTCCCCGTGTTCTTGATCAGCGGATCAGCGAGGGCTTTAGTGAAGTGCTGCCCAACTGCTGGAGCGGGTTTGTGTTTAAACGACGAGGGGAGGATATCAAAGCGTGACTCTGCACCATTGACTTGACTGTGAGTGTATAATGAGCTGAATCGCTGCAGTTCAGGCAGGATAGTGATCAACCATTACCCTCTTCAAACAGGCTGGAACAAGAAGGCAGGAGGAACTCTGACTGGGCTCTGGTGGAACAATGGAGACGGCAAACTGCATTTACATTTTGGTTTCCATCGCCGACGCAGCATGACAGATAAAGAGGGACAGGTTTGGATGCAAAGGAGTGAGACAGAGATTCTCAGAATTGACTGAAGTCACACTGAGGTTTGAGGCCTGAGATGACAGGAAAGCGTCTCGTGTTTGGACGAATGCGTTCTGTACTTTAGGGCATTCCTATAAATACACACAGACTGCAACACTGTCTGTGATTTAGCAATAATGGCATCATGGACTGAAGCTGGCAGCCTGCTTATGATGCTGTGATGCATGAAGGATGTAAACAACACGCATGCGTCACCAGAGAGCACGTCATAATGCACAGGTTGTATTAAATGTAGGAGAGTAATTAGTTTGTGATCGTTTTCACTCTTGTGTCTGTGTGCCCTGGGCCCCTTTAATGCTAGGGCCGGCCCTGGCAATATCGCCACATATTTTGGCACTTTTTTGTTTTTTCTTCCTCTCTAAATTGTTAAAAAATGCCTCTGATGTTAACTCGTCTGCTCGGCTCTGACTGATGGGAGAAAGCCTGTGTTTGCCACTGTGCATAAATCATCTCATTGGCTCCCATAAATGAGACCGCCATCGGTTCAACCGCACGGAGAATTCCTGAAGCACTCCTCCTGCCCACACAGCAGCCACTGCAGCGCTGATGGCAGTCTGCCTGAGAAAGTAAATTCTTCGCCTTCAAAATGGGGGCCAAATAAGGACTGCAGCTCCAGCGGCACTCGGGAGGGATTTATACGTCGGCCGGCTTTCTGTTTTACTTGGAGAGGCGATAAATCCTGGGATGGCGGAGAGCGCGTCGCCTCTCGCTTTGACAGCTGGACAGGGCGTCGGAGTGTGTAACGCGCTATACGCAAGCAGGGTGGCGGCGTGTTGCTGGCAGAGAGCGTTGGCAGCGTGCGGTGACGTCGGCGGCGGCGGTGGAATAATATCTGATGTAGGACATAAAACCTGGAGCTAAATCAAGTAGAGGTAAAATAATGGCTAAATAAATGACTCATGCAGAATAAGGCCAATAAAAGTCTGAAAGGATTCTCGCCGAGGGAAAGTTTAACAACCACACTGCCATCCATCCTTTCAACTCAATCCTTTCTTAAACCTCAGTCGTTCTACCTAAACACAGGAAGTCCAGCCTGCAAACAGTATGTTGTAATTAAGCCAGAGGACTCTTCTGTCTTCTTTTGCCTGAATTTGCTGCATTGTTACGTTCTAAAATCATTAAAATGAATTTGTGAGTGAAGCAATGATAGAAACAAATACCAGACAAACAAATAATGAATAAATAACAAAACTAATTCTAGGACAAAGTTTTTATAGAAGCAAGTTTCCTGTTTTTCGTGCCTTTCTTATATTTCTTTTATTTTAGTAAAAGAATGAAAGTGACCTCAGGCTCCGCAGGGTTTAAGGTCTTTGTCTTAAATGTCAGAATTCAGGATATAACTTTGGGTTTTTAATGAGAGAATCAGTCCAACTCCTGTTCCAGAGGCAACAGGATGGGAAAAACCAAAAACATACACAAGGTCTAAATAATTGTTTTCGTTAAGTAGAAGCATTCCATTTGCCTGCCAGCTGTTTCCTCCAGCGTCCATCAACACTCAGCAGCTCAACACTAACAGGCTCGTCCCACAACACGGACGGTGGAGCCTCGAGACCAGACCGCGGCCGGACCAATGACGCCATGTGAAGTCGCCGCCGCCGCTGGAGTCGCTCTGAAAGCTCCCAAAGTGAAATCCACCAAACACCAACATCCTAGTATTCCCGTGAAGAATCCTGTGGATACCAAAATGACTGCCACATGGTTACCACACCATAAATAAGCAGAGGAATCCACTGACGGGCTGAGGCTTCTACTCTTAACTTCACGCAAATGCACCCGCAATATACGAGAGTATTTACGACCAAATGCACGTCAGCTTTCTAGAATGCCAGTAAGTGTTGTGTGTCCGACCCGCCGTGCCTGTGTCGGTCTCGGGTGCCGAAGCGGACAAAGAGCAAACGAGGAAGCAGCCGTCTGACCTTCTTTTCCCCTGGCTTCAACCAAATGGCCGTTAGCTCCAGAGTGACGGAACGCCGCGATTAATAAGGAAGTGATGAATGTCAGATGTGGCAAACTTTACACACAGGTTCACTCCTCGTGCTGGGTTCAGGCAAACGTGGGAAGTTTTCCCACTGCAAAGAGCAAAAACCACAGTCGTTGCCATCATCATCATTCTTGCACTCGCTCAAGTGAGTTTCAAACAATGTTGGCCACAAAAACTCGCTCTAACTTTATGAGGAATGGCTCAATTCACATGAACTGAACTTTTATGATCAATGTCTTCTTTAGTTTGTTGTTGAAAAGGTTTGGTTCAGTCGGAAGAAAGTGGGCTCAGTGTAACAAGACTTATGTGATTTTGTCAAACACAAGGTTCAAACTTGAGCGCTGTCATGGTAACTGAACTGGGACACAGCTGATTGGACGGCATCATCCAGTCCCCCGTTTTAATTAGAAGTAGCTACGAGACGCTTTTCCTCATTCGACCACTAATGGCACAGTTAGGCAAGAGTAAAGAAGGAAAGGCCGAGCGCGCCAAGCCCAAACCGACGGCCCACATACAGGAACATGCAATAATGTGCAGCCGTTCTGCAGCGGGAGCGAGACGCTGAGAGGGAAGCTGCTCTCTCTGTGCCAGACGCTCTCAAGGTTTCACCACTGCAATTACTCACATCCAAGCCTCAATTTATGTCTGCGTCCCCACTATGCTGTGAGGTGCGAGTCTGAGAACTCTGTGTCTCCGTCATGTATGTCACATATCTTCTATCCGGATTTCCCCTGGAGTTTACGGGATGAATGCAAAAGTTGCGCCTTGTCGCTTACGCACAGAAAGAAGTCAGCGCCTCTAATTCACACCGATCAAGCCCTCAAATTAAACGCCGCCTGATCTTGTGTGGCCGTGGTCGCGACTGCTCTTATAGCACGTCCTCCATCTCGCCACATTCCTGAGAGACGGACCGAGAGCCAAAATCTCAAGTGGTTTCCAAACCTGAAGTCCGTTTTCACCCTACAACCGAGTGCAAGGGAGGAAAGGTAGCATAGTCCAGAGAACACGACATGTTACACACAAGAAAGCAGAATATGGTGAAGCCTTTTGGAGCTGTTTGGCAGTGACTTGTAAATCTCATGACACTCTCAGCTGAAATGAAAAGTTGAGGGTAGAATGTCTCAGGAAAACACTTTCTGAGGCAAAGGAGAACATATTTGTATCTTACTGAGCTTCTAACTTCATGTGGAGTGGCTTTTAGAGGCTCTCAGGCTTGTTTACAATCCAGAAGATCCATTCAAAGGTCTACGGTTCTTCTAAGTGGACACTAACTATCTGCAAATTACACAAAAGCAATGTCAGTGCTCTAATTTGCATGGAAATGACGTGAAAATCATCCAATTGTGTAAATCTGGCAGACTATTGCTTTAAGAGAGCCAAAGATTCACGTCCCGAGGGGAAGCCTGGCATTGGAAAGACGGGAAGAAAGAGGAAAGCAGCCGCTCCATAAACTTCAGTCCCACAAAACATCATGTTAGGAGACATGAAGGGGACGTGCATGAAGGATTCCTCAGTCTTAGGGGACAAGGTGAGGGACCGTGCTGCTTGCTCTCACAGGGACACGTGACCCATGTGATGGGATCGTCAATGTCAGGACGTGGAGTTTAATGTTGAGAATTCCAAGTAGCTCAATTGAAAAATGTCCCAGTCTGCATTCCTCTGTGTTGTTTGACTCCTCAGCAGGAGACGGGACACACAAGGCTCACGACCTCTGGGCCGCTCAGTGTTTAACTGCCACCCTGGTGTTGGCTGGAGGTCAAAGGGTGAACCATCGCCATCATCAGTCTACGTCCGGTCAAGGTGTCGGCGCCAGGGTGAGAAAAATGTGGGAGGAAAGAGTAAAGAAACGAGAGAGAAGAAGAGAAAGAAGAAGAAGAAGAAGGAGTAGGGGAAGAGAGGAAGAGAGAGACATCTTCAAAGAACACACACGTCCTCTTAGGAGTCGCTGCGGCTGATTCCATGTTACGCTGAGAGAGAAAACACGTGTTTCCCCGCTGTGTTGACCGGTTGCTCTCAGTCTCTCTCCCTCCCTGACTTCACTGCCACAAATCACCGGCGTTCGGGTCATGAGAGGGCTCGACCCTCAAACAGGCAACTGGAATGAACTCTGTCTGTCCCCGTTCCCACGGGAGCTCTGTCCCATGAGTGTGCAGCAGACGAGCCCCCGTCTGAGGACGCCAACGCAGCCTTTCCCCTCACATTTGCATGCATTGAAAAACAGGAGGATTCAACCCAAAGAGCCACAAATCGTCAAGCATCAGAATCAGCCAGCAACAGTTTCTGCATGTCCCGCCCGTTTCTGGGACGTCTTACCTGCACGCCGGCTCCTGCGCTGTCTCTCCCCCTCTGCCTCGCTTCTACCTCTGCATTCTCCCTGCCTTTCAGACCCCCCCTGCAGGCCTCCAAGACCCAGCCAGGGAGCAGAGCGAGAGAGAGAGAGAGAGGGAGGGAGAGAAAGAGGGTACCAAACACACTTCCCTCCTCCGCCCCTCTCGCTCAAAACAACACAAGTAATCCAAAACGCGTGCCAGAGAGCTACTGAAGTCCACTCTGTGTATGTATGTGTGTGTGTGTGTGTGTGTGTGTGTGTGTGGATGTCTGCGCAGTCTCTGGACCTGAGCAGGATACACACTCTTTACACTGCTGGCTTTTGTTCCCTCTGTCAACTGCCAAGAAGTTGTGAAACACGCTATATAAGGCCAAGAAAGTGGCTTGGGGCTCCTTACGATTCCGGTACCCAAAACGAGAGAGAGCAGCGAAAGCCGTCCGGGGGCGAGACAGTAACTATATCCCTCTGTATCCCTCCCTCTGTCTATTTTCCCCTCTCTCTCTCTCGCTCTCTCTCTCTCTCTGCCTCTCTTTCTCTCTCCACCCTCTTTTTCCTCATTCCCTTCTCTGTAGCTGTTGACACACGCTTGAAAGAGAGAGTGAGAGGAGAGGCAGGGAGGGAGGGAGGGAGGGAGGTAGGGAGGGAGGGAGAGAGGGAGGGAGAGAGGTAATGTGTGCATATCCGTGCTGAAGTATTTACGCTGTTGAAATTGCACAGAAAAACGCTGATATGCTCTGGAAATAGTGAACAATAGAGGAGTGTGAGTACAATGGAGAGCAGCAACAGCCGTGTATGAAAATACTCAACCTTTTTTTTTTATATCTTTTGAGTCTAAGAGAAGAAGAAGAAGTTTACAAGAATCTATTTTTATCTTTATTTTAATTTATTTATTCAGTCTTTTTGAGAGTCTTTTATTTAGTGGAATATTCTAAAATTAAACTTTTTCCAATTTTTCCACTCGTCTTTTTCTGCTATTTTACTGATTTATTTAAATTTGTCTAAATGATGGAAAATATGAAGACATTTACCTTTTTTTCAGCTTTGTTTACATGCAATCAAAATGTAAACAACCATCTGACATATCAATAACTTATGTTCAATCGCTGCCAGTTTTGTTTGGTAGTACTTTCCGATCCTTACGTCTACATTTAGATCCCTAATTAACCCTTTCAGAGCGTATCAGAGATGTTTTGATTCAACTCTGTCCTGTAGAATGAGACAGACTGGATTGATTCATCGCCAATCATCAGAAAACCATATTAAGCAGCAATCCAGTACAAAAGTGTCTGGAACTCATTTTAAACCTCGTATTTAAACTGTGCACCTCTTAATTTTCCATTATGATACAGAAACAGTCTGTTCTCTGCCTCAGGAGTGACTTACTGTTAGCGGATTCCTGTTCTTTAAGACCTCTGGTGCAACATTCCGTACGTGTGATCCTGATGGATCCTGATTGTCTGGGGGTCTCTGGAGTCTCCAGGTCTGCTAAGGTGCCTCTCTGTGTTGGTGTCTCATTTTAATTTTGTTTTCTATTTATACGCCTCCCGTATGACACATTATAAATAAACAGAATATCAGTTTCCGCTTCTACGCAGATGACACACAGATATTTCTCAGCTGCCACACTGCCACACAATTTGGCAAATTATTTGGTGCCTAATTGTGCTTGAACGTCCAGAATAGGGCAAAATATTCTACCTGGATCCAACACACACACACACACAGTTCCTCTCTTAGTTATGCCAGAGTGTGCCAGGACATTTGGACAGATAATTATCTCCACCAGAATCTTTCTAAATGATTCATTGTCAGTTTGTGAGATATTGGAATAGATTTTTCCAAGAAATTCCTCTTAGGGATGAAGCAAAGGTGCATTTAAAAAAAAAAAAGAACTCTTCATGCAACTTTGTAAGGATGTAGAAACCTTGGATTGTGACAGAGAGAGCTCATGGTCTGAGCAGCCTCGTCTCTTTGGGGGCAGATATTGTCCCGTGGTGTTTTGAGTACTCTGGGTGAACTCGGCTCTTGACCTCCAGACGAGGATCGGGGGTAAATTGGGGCCATCAGTCATCCGCTAGCACCCGCTTATTAGGCCGCCCGTACGATTCGTCTGCCAGCGCCGTCTCCCAACTACTGCGCTGCATCTATACCGCTGAAGGGCGTCGCTATGGAGACATGCTGTGATGGCTCTTTGATGTGACGTGTTTGCGCCGTGGAAACAGACTTGCCTCTGTGAAGGGGCTGCGGAGGAATGAGGAGGCTTGGCTCCCCTGCATGCGTATGTGTGCGTCTCATCATTTTCTCTCCCTCTCTCTCTCTTGTTCTACCTTTTCACTCTCATGCTTGGATGCTCGCTCTCTTTTCCATGCCAACATTCTTCAATGCTCTTCATCTCTGCTTCCATGCACGCTGTAGCGTGGTTTTGGTTCTGTTCCAGTTTCTCCCTTTTGGGAGATAAAGAAGATAAAAATGAAGAACCTTAAAAGGAAAAAAAAGGTGCTGGCACATCCCTCATGCTGAAGCCTTTTAGAGGACAGATCTGAATTCAAACGCAGCTGTGAATTAGGACTCCCTGTTGATCAACTCATAGATTCTCTGTAATCTCTTCTTATGTTCTCCTTCCAGTCATAGGTCATACAAGTCAAAGTCCTTGGGTTTGTGTTTGTCTGTACACACACACACACATGCTCACACAGACACATGAAGTCTCTCTGGCTGAATGTTATAGGTGTTGGGTTGGGGGTCTAATTTAAAGGTCTCGCCCCCTTTTCACGCATCCACATGTCAGGATGAGGATTAAAATGCTGGAATGGAGGGATTGAAACCCAGAGTTCAAAACCCTTGACCTCAAAATTCTACAGCACAGGAGGATCTGCTTAGCCTTAAGTTACGTTCAGGCTTAGCCAAGGGTGGAATGTGCACGAACGTACGGACGGAGATGTGACAAAGATCAGCAAGAGTCACTTCATGGTGAGACCACAGATGCTCAAGTCTACGCGCTGGCAGAAGTCTGAGTACAGACCAGACCTGTCAGGTAGAAAAGGAGTGAGATCTGCTGGGAAGAGAACAATGTTCAGCCACTAGGGCAGAAAGGTGCCATCTCACAGGAATAACATCCAACGGAACTTTGATCTTCTGACAAATAAGCTGAGGAACAAACATGCACTTTCTTGATTCGAGACCTTTACAGACAACATAAGTCAGTAAGCGTTAGCACAGTTCTATATGTGATACTGCTGCTTAGTTTGATGTTGGGCCGACTCTGTTGACTCGTTTCCTTGTTGTCCTGTTTCAGCGCCGGGTGCTGGTCCAAGATCTGTGCACGTCTACATCTACAGGAAGTACACACGCCTGATTAAAGGAACTTTGATCAGCGATAAGTATGTTTTGTTCTTTTTGTTCAAAAGCAAAATGTGCCACTGTTTGAAACAGAGCGACATCGCCACGCTAATTGCCTCGATACCTTGAGCAAGGCTCCTCCAAACAGGAAGTTAGTCTGCTATTCTTAGAACAGCAACGATCATTTATTAAATCATCAAACATTTTGTGTTTGGGCCGTAACAACAAAGACGACGCTGAGGTGTCGTGGTGATATGAACGCCGACACTGCACGGTAATGCTGCGTTAATGCTCCAAAGACTTTACAGTGTGTGTTGCGGGCGAGGGGGGACGTGCAGCAGCCTCACACACGCTCTGTAGACGTGTTATTTACCGCACGGATGAGACCGCGCGGCATTTAGTGAAACAACACAAGCACGCAAACAGCATTTGATCAGATTACAGCGGGGCAGGAACCAAAGCACGGTGGCTTACATGGCTCTTCTCGCTCTCTCATGCTCCCTTCCATTCCTGCTTTCCCCCCGCCGCTCCCTGCCAAACCTCGCCTGTGTCGTCCAACCCGCCGGCCCGTCCAACGGCGCAGAACCGCCGCAGCGGCATTCCGGCGGCCTCTTCCAAAAGACATGGCGGGGATAAATCACCCGGAATAATGAGCGCTTGTTTCCACGGAGGGTGAGGCAGGGAAGTGGGGATGGAGAGCTCACAGACGCTGCATTATGGATTCAACACACACACACACACACACACACACACACACACGGGCTGGACAGGCTTGTGTATTTTTGTGGAATTGGGTGGGCTGTGACCTGAAAGGAAATTGCCCCCAGTGGGACCAAACAGTGGCAACAGTTTGCATCTTAATTCAATTTTTACATTGAATTCTGGCAAAGATCACATTGTGTTTCCAACTAATTGTGCATTTGATTCATATCTCTTGTTGCTTTCTTTGTTTTTACTCATTTCTACTGGGAAATACAGATTAGTTTGAGTTCCATGCCGTTCCCTGCCACAACAGAATAACTCTTACTACAAGTCAAACACTGCTGAGGGTGAGAAACAAACAAGCGGGCCAAAGAGTCAAGAAGCTGCAAGATGAAAGACTGATGCGTTTGGATGGATCGTGCCAAAACGGGAGAGACTCCAGTCGGGAGAGGTGAAGACGGCCCCACACAGCGGCAGAGGCCCTCCGACAGGTACCAGGAGCCGGCCGGGAACAGAGAGCCTCTGTCTCAAACCCGCAACTTGGGTGTCCAGGTATTTGACAAGATCTCAAGGCGAGCGTCCGCCGCGCCCGTAGACACCCAACGACCCGGCGTCCTGGGCGGCGTTCCACGGCAGGGAAAACAAAGCCAGAAGACGTTAGCTGCTCTTCATCCAGCTTTTGGACATCTGTCTTTTGGATTGGCTAAGGAGACATTTTCATAAGCTCTACACTTCAGGATCAGACCGCATGCGGTTTAGTGCAGAGAGAGAAGCCGGAGAGAGGAACCCTAAAGAACCGTATCGCTAATGGTTCAGCGGAAAACGATGTTGCAGGGCGGATCAGGTGTCGGCGTAGAGAAGTCATATCCACATTTGTGACATCGCAAAATCTGAGAACCTCAAGCAGCCTCAACTCAAAGAATCCTTCAGTTTCTTTACCGCCGGCAAACCACCAAACTCTTCACTCTGTTATAGCGCCACCATCAGGTCGATTGGTGTGTCATTTTTTGAATAAGTTGCGAGTGGACGGCCAGCAACAGGAGACTGATAACACTTTAATAAGTCGAGGGTATCCGGTATGCTTACATGATCTCACTCTCTTCAAATCGCTGTCCTGCAGCTTCAAACATCAAACCTCAGCACTCAGCACTGCGGTCGCTTCCATCTTTGACGCGGTTCTGGCCTCAAAGTGCAAAAACCACCGGCGACGACCTCATTGCGCTTCGTGACAAATTTACTGCAGCAGGTCAGCGTGCAGTCGGGTAGAGAAAGCCTCTCCGTCTGCCTGAATCCACACCAGGACTCTGACGTCTCCGCCGCTGTACGGCCTGAGGCGGCGCGGCGGCTGACGAGCCCCGATCACTTTCATTCAGAGGTCGTAAAATAAATGTTTTGTCCCGCAAAAACCAATGGCTGGGATCAGGACAGGCAGAAGTCATGCCTGAGCGATGATGTTTCACTGAAGCGCTCCAAACTCGCTCTGAGAAATCAACACAATCACTCTCTGTTTCACAAATATTCTCTCCCTTCAAAACATTTCCTCCCCGGCGTCTGTCACCACCAATACGCCTGACTCATAACTCCGCTATCCACATTATTCCGCCACAAATGGCCGGGCCTGGTTTGGAGGCATTTGGCGAAAGAAACAACGCGGCTTTTTGTCTTCGCGCAGTAACGTTTGGGTAAGGAGGAGAGGAGGAGAGGAGGATAGGAGGATAGGAGGAGAGGAGGAGAGGAGGAGAGGAGGGTTTGTTTTATGGAGAAAAGCGACAGGAGGGTTAAGAATCAGGCCAAACCGAAAGAGGAGAGGAGGGAAGGGGAGAGAGAGAGAGAGAGAGAGAGAGAAGGGAAGGGAAGGGATGGGAGGGGAGAATCACACTACTCGGGCAGTCCCAACTCAAGCCGCTGAGAGTAGCTGGCTTAAGTTCTTCCCCTCCGTCGCTCAGTCCTCCCTTCCTTCCTCGTCGTTCCCTCTCCCCATGCGCTCTTCCCTTTTCCAGCCGAGAGCAGGATTGAATGTGGCGAGCGCGGGTGCAAAGAGGTGGGAACGTGGAATATCTGATTAAAAGCAGGAGCCAAAGAGGATGAACCCTTCACTTCCTCTGGTGAAGGCCTCAGAAAGACTTTACAGGGTTCTGTTTTCCATGATGCAAAGACTCATATCAATGAACGTGTGTCCGAACGTGTGTGTCGCAAATTCAGCCAAACAAACAAACAAAACAAAGTCAAAATAAGGAATGAAGATGTTTGGTTTCTTACCTTCACTTCACATTTCCTGTGGCAGGACAGACGACAAACTGCAAGAGAGAAGACGAAGTCAGCTTTGTGCAAGAATCATGCAGAAGATCAACGATGACCATGTAAGGATAACAGGCAGGTTTGTTTAGTCTCAATCATCATCTTCATCATCATCATGCTTGTTATTACACGTCCCTGTTCTCCTTCATGCTGGTATGAACGTGACAAAGAGGTCAGCGGCTCCTCCTCATCCTCACATGTAGAGGTGCTGCCCCCAAGTGGTCACAGGGAGCAAACAGCAGCTGACTGAGCTTTTAGCACCAAATCAAGCAACAGACACAGACACATTTTACTGCACAGTTGTTTTGAATATTACTACATATATATAAACTTATACTTATCACCTATTTATTACTTAATTTTTTTTTTTTTAAATTAGGATAATATATTAACAAAAATGTATTAATTTGATCAAAGGGTTTTCTATAATTACATTTTATGAATTAGATAAATTACAATATTTTTAATAATAATAATAATAATAATAATAATTTCTTGCAATCTCAAACAGATAATTAAGTAAATATAATTAATACAATATCAGAGAAAGAAAATGATGAGAGAGAAGACGGGAGGGGAGGAGTGAGAGAGGGGGGAGAGGGAGGGGGGGGGGGGACTTTGACCTCCAGGCATGAAAGGTCTGAGGCTGTGTTTTGATGTCTGGACAGGTACGACCCCTGACCCCTGCACACCTGCTGGCTCATTGTCAACCTAGGTGGTCCCCAGGTGCTCTCTCTCTCTCTCTCTCTCTCTCTCTCTCTCTCTCTCTCTCTCTCTCTCTCTCTCTCAGGGGGGTCATAGGTGTTGGGTGCAGGCTGGTTAGAGGGGTGTGTGTGTGTGTGTCTAGGTGGTGTGACGTGCAGACAAACACCCCCCATGGTTAATTAAACACACGTCAGCGGTGATGAATGGATTACTTTGTGGTTTTGCTGTTGCACGTTGGGCAAATTCTGTGTGTAAACTGCTGACTGTGCTTTTCTGAGGGGCGCTGATGAAGTGTAGAGTAAACTCTCTCATGTTTGTCTCAGTGTCTGTACTGCACACACAGATACATGGACAGAACTGTGACGTTCTGCTCTTTCATCAGGAGGTTACTCTACTTTTATTTCTCTTGTTGTTCTGGCGATCCTTTGACCGCCCGCAGCCTCCGATACGCTTCAAAGCTAACATACGCTAAATCAGAGGACACACACAACAATGCAATCAACGCTTCCACCCTTACACACACACACACGTCTTATCTCTTGGCCGCAAGCCTTCCATCAATGCGGTCATTTTATTAGGGAGCGCCTGGCAACGCTTCCTGGTAACCACGGGGAAAATCTCCTGTCTCAGGCTGCAACTCATTCTTTTCATCAAAACGTAACGGTGTGTAGTTCTTAACTGAACACACACACGCATGTCAACAGTTCCAAAAACCCACATTCACATCTTTGAATCGCTTATTCTGTGAAAACACATACACACACACACACACACACACACACACACACGCATAAACTGCAAAGATATTCCATGTTTGATCCCCGGATGAAACAGATCAAAGCTGCAACATTTCATACTTCAGGAACCCAAACAAGCTTTTTAAAATTTATTTCCACCCTCAATCGATCAAACATTCAATCAATCGGGCATCGCTCACAATTGCTCGACTTGGTTGGAGGTATAAAATGGATAACTTGCCTTTTATGTGCCAGACTTTAATATATAAAACACATTTCATTGAATCTTAACAATCCTCTCTCCATCTATTGTTACTTCCCCCTTCCCCCCCCCCACCCGGACCCCAATTTCCCTCTGTACTGCCTGGCTCTCCCCCCTCCCCCTCCCCCACCCCTCTTCCCCCCTCTTATCTAGGCTAATGCAGCAGCAGCAGCAGCAGCAGCAGCAGCCGGGCTAATTTTAACTGCAAATCCTGAGCCAAAGCCCTCGCGCAGGCCCGATCTCCTACTGCTGAGGCTTCTGTGCCTGTTTGTCAAACCCGGCTGGTGCTGAAGACGTCGGGGTTTGAAGCTCAGGAGGAGGCGGAGTGAAAGGTGGAGGGCGGGCGGAGGATGAATGTGTGTGTGTGTGTGTGCGAGGGAAGAGGGGGGAGAAATACGCTCCGTTAATTTCTGCTGCATGGACAATAAAAGCTGGAGTTCTCCCTAAAAATAGAAGCCAAAACATGTGAGAGGAGGAAGAGAAGGAGGAAGATGGCTTACAGAGAGGGTGAAGACGAAGAGACCCCGAGGAGCGCAGACTCAACCTTCTCAAGGGTAAAGTGGTTTTTTGACTCCTGTCATTTGATTTGACTTTAATTTACCAAAAATATAAAGTGTTGCTTAACAAATCAGGACAACTATTTTTTTTAATTCAATATTTTTTTTATCTGAGTGGGAAGAAAAGATTTAGAAAAAATTGTGGAAAACCAAATGTTTCTGTCTGTGATTCTATTAAATAAAAGTAAATCTAAAAACACTGTGGAAAAATTCTGGAAAAAAAAAATGTGAAAAAAAAAATAATAATGTTTCTTCACCAAATGGAAGGAAATTCTGAGAAATTAAAGAAAATAACGTTTGTATTGTCTCTTATGGGGCAGATGGCACTAGAAGGGTCTGATGCCTTGCTCGAGGGCCACCGGCAGATTTCCCCCGGGGCGATACATAACAGCTCAGTTCAGCACTGCTTCAAGCAAAGATACAAATTCTTGCCCCCTATACCTTGCATTGCGGGACTGGGCTCTAGCGCCGCCCTGCAGGCCAGAACAGGAATGGCGGCGCATGAAGGAGAGGATGAATCCCTCGCTCACCTTTACAGATGAGCCCCTCCTTGGTGATGGCCTGCTTGCAGATGTCGCAGCTCTTCGCCTTCTTGAATGGCTTCAGCTTGAAGGTGTGCGTGTGGACGCCCTCCAGCTCTTCGGGCTGGCGGAGGAAGAGGAAGAGAAAGAGGAAGAGGTGAGGAACACACGCAATGCATTCTGCCACGGCTGCTTGATCTCAGGCTTTGATGGCATTTTGGTTGCGTTCGTGTCGACCGGTTTCTTATTTTGCCATCATTCCCTAAGTCGAGTCAACACACGCAATACACACAGACAGGCAAGCAGGCAGGCGCACACACACACTGGCGCGCACACACACACACATTACGCCCACAAGCAGAGGATGTTTTCACTTTGAAGTTCTCTAATTAAATGACTTATTAATGAGGAAGAGGAGAGGAGAGGAAAAAGGCCTCACAGCAGCCGACAACCTCAAAAACTCCAGGAATCGTGGGCGCCCGCATGTACTGTGTGTGTGTGTGTGTGTTTGTGTGTGTGTGTGTGTGTGTGTGTGTGTGTGTGCAACTAGATGTGCTAAGACACCCCAAAAGCAAACAACACAGATGAGGAAGATGAAGAGCGATGGTACTGAGCTTTCTTAAATCCTAAAATGAAAGGCTTTTAGAGGCGACACACACCGGCGTTCCCAAACACGTTCCTAACGATTTGAGTTCCTTCCTCCCTCAAACAGCTGGGGCGTTACCATGGTGAGAGTCCATTACTGCAGCCAGGAGACAAATCTGGGTCAGCACATTTCCCTTTTGAAGAATACGAGGGAGCGTTAGAGGAAAACATCTCTGAATTTGCCAAATGATCCCAAAAAGACGACTTTCCCGTTCTGCTTCCGTGTCACACGTGTCCGGGTTTTCCATCAGATTCTAAATGGTTTAATCCCGCCATGATGGATGTCTCAGCAGAGGGGAGGCGAGCAAAACGGCCCCCATCATCATCACCATCATCATCATCGTCACAGCCTCCTCAGCCTCATAACCATGATGTCATTTCCTGTGCGTGTTTGTGCAGCTGGGCCCGGTCGGGTCAGAACCCTAAATCTCAGTAATCTGTATTAGAAACTGCTTTTACACACAACTTGTTCTATAACATTATCACAGGTAGTAAAAGTTCTTCTTCCTCCTTTCATCATCGCAGCTCTTACCTAACAGAATATTCCAGAACTTTTCCAGGATTATAGATTACAATATGTCATCCAGTTTTGCCAGGGAATGCTTAAAAGAACGGATCTGGGGTGAAACATGGGAATGCTTCCTCCACAAGTACGACCACAGCGCCTCCTAAAGGCCTGAGTCAGCGCTCTAATCCCTCTCACATTCCCGCTAACATCCTGGCCTTTTCCCTCCGCGTGCCGCAGCCAATTTGCCTCTCAGCGTTTTCTCCCCGGCTATCTCCCCAAATCTTAATGGCTTTTGTCACACTGCGACACGCCGGCTGAGCTCCGGGGAGGAATGATGGCCGACCTTGGCTCGGCACAGAGCCGGACGCACGGGGAGGGAGCCAGCCGAGAAGGTGTGTGAGGGCGCTGTCGCAGAGGGAGAGGAGGGATGAGGAAGGAAGCCAGGAGAAGCCACCGGCACAGGAATCCAACCCGGGACCTTCTCCTAGGGACCTGGCAATCTAATCAGTCAGGAATGTTTGGGATGAGACTCAGCTCTGATATGAGACAACGGCCGCTTCCTTATTTTAGGATCTCTAATCTGCCGGTGAAAGAAGATGTTTCTCTGAATCTCATCATCAGCAGGACAAACCGCTCCGCTCCGTCTGGTTACGCCGTCACTTCCTGCGGCGAGGACACGGCCGGGGTTAAAAATAGAAGTCGAAACACCTTGGTGCCACTCTGCAGCCGCCGTGTTAAAGATGACCTGGCAGAACTACACCAATCACACGCAGCCAGCTGTGTCACAGGCAGGTGCCATGGTTACCTGGCTGCCACGGCAACTGGGGTCAACGTGTCCTGTCGAGGCGATGACGGATGAGGTAGGGTGGAGAAAAAACAAAACAAAACAAAAAAGACATGTAACCGCAAACACACACACACACACACACACACACACACACACACACGCACACACACACACACACACGCTGGCACACAGGCCCACAGTGAGTATCACTACGACTGGAGTGCAAATGGTTTCTGGAAGGCTGCCAGGTAGCAGCTGGGATTCAAGCTTCTTTGTACAGACGGGGAGGAGGAAGAGGAGGAGGAAGAGAGCTTAGATGGCAGGAAATCAACAGAGAGAAAGAGCGAGGGATGGAGACGACGAGGACAAAGCGGAGATAACAGTAAATCTGTGCCATCTGCGGAGGAAGAGTTAACACCTTTTATCAGAACTTTCATGACTTCCTTCCTTCCTTCCTTCCTTCCTCACTGACTGAGGTAGAATCCCAGTGCCCTTGAGCAAACAGCAATAAAGCCTCTCCTGATCTTCATCTCAAAGCATACAGATGAATTGAAACCTCGTCTTCCCTTCATCCCCTCCGTCTCCTCTGCGTTTCATCAAACCGCTGAGTCTGAGCTCATTTTGGAGGAAGTTGATACGCAGAAGAAAGACGTGTCGGACCTGTCTAACTCCTGGAGAACACACAGACGGGTAAAGATGTGAGGGCGCGACTGAAGAGAAACAATCAAAAGAAAAGGTAAACGCATGCAGGGAACTCTGGGAAATCACAGCCCCCCCCCCCCCCCATCGTCTTTCAATGTCGTGTGAGGAGATTCCCGAGAGAGGACGCAGAGAGAAAATGGAGAGAGAGAGAGAGAGAGAGAGGGAGAGAGAGAGAGAGAGAGAGAGAGACGAGCAGGGGGAGAAAGGCATGAAGTGAAGTCTAAGAGCAAAGGATGGAGGAAAAAGAAGGAGGTGTGTGTGTGTGTGCGTGTGTGTGTGTGCGTGTGTGCGCGCGTGTGTGTGTGTGTCCACGCTTATAGACAGCAGGCCCAGTAAATCAAAGCTCTGTGCTCTTCTCTCCCAGTTGCACTTAGCTAATGAAAAGCATCGCTGCACTACCTCAACCACAACCCCACTTACAGCCAAGACGTGGCAGCAGTGTGTGTGTGTGCGTGTGTGTGCGTGCGTGTGTGTATGTATGTGTGTGTGTGTGTGTGTGTGGGGGTGGGGGTGACACTCTCTCTGAAAAGCCAGCGCTCTCTCCTCCTTCACAGGGACAAACCCATGAGCACAAATTAGTCCCGGAACATAAACGATCAGAAACCATAAAGCCTCATGTGGACATAAACAACACGAGCTGGACTCGTGCGGACGCTGCATCAATCTATACTATTAAACACTCCGTCCACTAGGGGGCGTCGTGAAGGTCAAAACCACACAGAAACAATCATGACATCACCGCCCCCTCAAGGTCTCTGTAGGTACTGCGTCTTGTAAACGCGTAGCAGGAAGCGGGATCCTCGCTGCGTCCGTCACGTAAACACACAGGCATGGATCACTCCGGCCTGAAATCACGTTAAGGCCAAACACAACCACTCAGGCTGTCCCATGTCCTGTGTCAACACTCAGTTACCACTAGATGGCAGCAGAGAGAAAAGAGAGAGCAACAAGAAAAGAAACCTGGCTTTTCCTTCATTTGCTTGTAGCTTAAACACAACAAGCCTCCAGAAGCAGCAGCACAGGTTTGAACCAATACATTTGACTGAAAAACGCAATACACCAAGCCACCCAAGCTTCACACACACACACACATTTCCAACCCTCACACTCTTGCACCATACACACCAGAGGAGACTCAACTAAAGCGTAAATATTTGTAGCTGGGACTTCCTGTTTATGCCAGGTACATTTGAGCTGCTGTGTGTTGGACTGCAGCCTGGACACACACACACACACACACACACACACATTCCCACATGCATGTCGGACATGCGGTGGCCTGGTCTAATGTAAAAGCCCACATGTGGTTCCACTTACAGCCTGACTGGAGTAAAGTCTTTCTGCATGAATTGGGGAGAAAACAAAGAGGGAGGCTGAAGTAAAGATGGACGGGATCCTTTTACATAATGATGTCATTTGACATCAGTCCCACTAGTCCATTCATCTCTGTGGCAGAATGTCCCTAAATGTGCAATAACCATCTACAAGACGCGTTAATGAGACATTTACACTCGGCTGCAGATTAAAGTTAGATCGTTACAGAAGAGGAAAACAGTCCGAACATCAGTTTGGATGATGTTTCTGTTTATTCTTTGACAAAGGGGAATGTATTCCACATTCTTGGGAGTGTGTGACCCTCTGAGCAGACATTGTTAGAACGAGAATGAGTGAGTGAGTGAATGAGGGACAAGCTGGCGAGGTGACTCACTCAGGGGGGGGGGGGGGGACAAAGAGCGCCAGAATCCAACCCAAACGCCGTGGCTGCGCACGACGGCGGGCGTCGCTCCTTGGAATCGCAACGGGGCCCCACCCGCAACAAACGACACCGGAGAGAGAGAAGTCGCCCCACACACACATACACACACACCCCCTACACACACACACACACACACCCCCAGAGATGAAAAAGCAGAGCCACACCTGCTTTCAATTTCCACCCAAATTGAAATTCTGTCGGGAACAATGGGCGCCTTTGTGAGACGAGAGAGCGCGGAGGAGACGAGAACGAGCGACGCAGAAACCAGCCGGACCGCGCCGAGATCCGTCTGCATTGTGTGTGTGTGTGTGTGTGTGTTTGTGTCGCCGTTCAGGGGTCGCGTTCCTAAAATGTCTACTGATCAACAAAGCAGTAAACACACGGAGATAACACCAGGGTGTGTGTGTTTCAGTTGGTGACAGTGTGAGAAACGTTGGGAATTAAAAAGCAGCAGGTCTTGATTGAGCTGAGTATGCCATCAGTGTGTGTGTGTGTGTGTGTGTGTGTGTGTGTGTGGTTGTTGGCTCAGCCTCCTGTACCAAACACACATATATATATATTAGTAAAATCTAGGACAAAACAAACATCGCTTCATATTCCTATCGAGCATACGAGTCGGCGTGGCAACCAAAACAGAGCAGGGCTTTGCTCTGCAGCGAGCATCAGCACAGTGGGAAACGTGTCTGAGTGTGAGATTTAACTGTGAAATTAAATCATGCTTCCTTTTCCGGGGGCGCCCTGGATTCTCCCACAGAAGCCCGGGACTTGTTTGCGTCCGATGCAACGTTTTCTTTCTTTTCTTCTTCACAGCGTGAGACCTTACACCGGTCTTTCCTCCTCTACCTTCATAAAGCAAGAGAAGAAGAGCACAAATACGAGTCCGGGATGTTTTATTTATGGCAGCGGACGCAGCGTCCCAGCAGACCGACCGCTGTGGGCCGCATGCCAGATTGTAGTAGATCCCTCCTCCAGCATCAGCAAGACGAGAAACACTGTGTGTGTGTCTGTGTGTGTGTGTGCGCACCTATCTGCTTGTATTTGTCTGCTGCATCTGTGATACCACACAGTCCATACGCATCAAACACCGTCCTGTACAGACCGTGAGTGTGTGTGTGTGTGTGTGTGTCTTTGTGTGTGTGTGTGTGTGTGCAGTTGTTATACAGTGTGCGTGTGTGTGATATGATCAATAACAGGTGCAGACGGAGAGAGACACAAAGATCAATGAGGTGTGATCATGAAGTCTCAGCTGCTTATGATCATCAGTCGGCTACTAATGAACTCAGAATGCCACGGTTGCTAATGGGCTCTTTGTGAATAAGGGAAAACACAAAACACACACACACACACACACACACACCCACACCTGTATTTGGACACCTGTATAACCAACCACACACACACAAACTTGTACACACTAGGAGCAATAGGACGGACAGATGGACAGACGGACGGACGGAGCTTTGCACCTTCTAGCATCAATCTCTTTTCCCCCCCTCTCATCTCCAGCAGGTGCCTTATTAGTTCAAACGCCAACATTCCGTCCAGCTCAAAGGCCAAACCAACCAACCAACCAAACCAGGGTGAACAGAGTGAAGTGAAGTGGGGCAGAGATCCAGGAGCAGGTACAGAGCAGAGCAGCTCCTCTCCGCCGCCCCAGGGAGGAGCACCGACGCTGGGCTACAAGCTGGCCTCCGCTCGCTGGCCTCCGGGGGGAAGAGTCCACTCACAAAGTCTATAAATCACCTCTTACCTGGGCCATTTGTTTAGTCTAACACACACACACACACACGCGTACACACGCACACGCACACACGCGCGCGCTCACAAATGCACCATTAGTAAAGTAGAGCATGCAGAAAGCTCCTGTGACAGTCGGGAGGACATGAGGTCTCCACAGAGGCTGCTGGCAAAAATGAGGTCAGCGTCAGAGGTGGACATCATCATCATCACCACCACCACCGTCTTCATCATTATTGTGCTAAAGGTTTGAGCCAACAACCCGTTTGCCGGCTTAGTAACAATAGAGTTGGGACAGGAAGTCACTCCAGGTCCCCGCCTCAGAGACGAGGACCTGCTGAGCCACATGAGGACACACTTCCTGTCCTCTTCCTCTCCTACTGGCATTGGGTCCAAACTAACTGACGTTTGCGCTCAAGGAGGTGATGCTCGCTCGCTCATTGCTCTTTGATGCAGTACTTTAAAATAAATTGAATTTGTTTAAAAATAAAGTTAGGTACATTCAGAAAGACCTGAAATGGCCTGTTTCTGCTCAGTGTGCACAGTGGGGCTGCAGCAGGGCAGAGTAGAAGTGGATCACTGTGTGTTTGTTTTTTTTACACATTAAACCCTTGAAAGGTTTAAAACGCCTAAATAAAAACATCAACGCTGAGATCTGTGTGAAGCGTCCCACTGCAGTGGAGGAAGACCCCCGGCTCCACTGGAGGAAGACCCCCGGCTCCACTGGAGGAAGACCCCCGGCTCCACTGGAGGAAGACCCCCGGCTCCACTGGAGGAAGGTGAGGGCGTTAGTGTGACTCCATGTGGCTCATAGAGACGCAGAAGAAGAATCTCCTCACTCAACTCAAACTAATCACCAGCTGAGTAAATGGCATTTCTAATACACTCCAGGGCAACACACACACACATTATGCAGGGTCATAAACACACACACACACACACACTGTCACATACTCATACAGAGGTGACACACAGGAGGGGTGTGTGTGTGTCAGTCAGTAACGGTCCAATCAAAGCTTGATTGATTTTCACAGCTCTCCAGGGGATTTAGTTCAGTCAATAAGAGACTCTGTAAGACAACTGAAGACATGATGGATCTGCCATACGTCCCGGGCTTACAGTGTCCCGGCTGACTTAGAGTACAGAGCAGAGAAGAAGAGCAACCCGGGGGGGAGGACACAACCTTCACGGTTTCCATCCGAGCCCCGGCTCTTGGGGGAAAATGGCAAAACAGAAAACGCGGGGGAAAGAAAGTTACGGATGATGATTGATGGTCAACTCCTTCATATTTGATCTGTAAACAACAAACCAGGCCTTAGAAAGAAAGCAAAACAGGTGGGGAGGAGCCAGAGGGGACAACATGACACAGCAGGTGGTCTGGAGTCACATCTGGGACAGAAACTCAGGAGATATGGAACCAAAGAAGCAGAACCATGGTCCCATCCTGGTCCTCCAACCTCATCTGCACTTCTACCAACAACAAAGAGATTCTAAGTACAGGAACCAGAGGATAGTAGGACCTTGAGAGAGCTCGGTGCCAGAAGCAGATCCAAGCTTCCGCCAGAACCAATCAAGCAGCGACTACACTACAGATGTGAGCTTTGCAGTTTTCCCTCACCTTCCTCTGTCGCACGCAGAGACGACGCAACCGCCACGCCATCCCATCCACATCCCTCGCTACGCTTCCCCTTAATCTTAACGGCGGAGCCAGCTCAGAGGTCCTGAAGCTCCTCGGCAGGCTCAGGTGTTCCTGATATCAGAGGCGGCGTG
>NW_027466878.1:542500-545865 GCF_046128005.1 Genypterus blacodes
AACTGAACACCTCACAGCGGTCCTTGGAGGCAGACACAGAGCCTTACCTCTCCACTTTCACCTCGCAGCCAGAGCACGTGACGAGCTGCGGCGCTGCAGCTGGAGCAACAGAGCGCCAACGTGCCCGACGCTCCCGACGCTCCCGACACTCCGGATTACAGATTACAGATTACAAAGTCCTGAAACTTCACCTCAGACTGTACCGAGCCCTGTGTGCCTTAAAGATCACACGCACCATACATTTTCTAGACATGTATGTTTCTCTCTGGTGCACACTGAGTGAAAACAGCTTGTATCAGGTCGGCGTCTGTGGATTTAAATGTTTAAATTTTTCATTTCAAAAAGGTTTTCATTTTAAAATCGTTAGCAGAATTCAAATGATTAAATAATAAAACATTTTTAGATTTTTTTGGGGATCCATTGTATTTTGGCTCAGGCTCTTGAGCAGGATTCACCTTTGAACCTGCCGATCCAATAGAATCCTTCATATCTAATCTCGGAGGCATCGGCGCTCCAAAGATTTGTCCCATTCCCGAAAATAGGCTGAAAAAGCAAAGCTTGCCAACGCTCCGGAATCAGATCCATCCCATTGCTACGCTTTGTGTTCTTGCAGGGAAAAACGGGAAGAGTTGGAAGACATGGAAGAAGGTTGGGGGGTCAATTCCTAAAAATGGTGCAGGAGCCTTCAAATCACCCGCAGCAAGTTACACAAAAGCAAACGCTCGGCCAGCATTCGCAGGAACCAAAGGATCGCATGCGGAAAAAGGGAATTAGGAGTGGGAAAAACGCCTGAATGGAGAGAATGGGGTGGAGATAAGGAGCTGCGGCATTGGTGCGGGGGGGTCTTGGGGAGAGGGAGGCGGCGGCGGTGTCGGTGGCGGTGGTGCACTGTGGGCTACGGCATCGCCACCGCCGGCAAAAACCGGTCTCCTATGCAACAGCGGGGCTTTGATCTATGTCAGCACTCCAGTTTTTTTTTCCAGAGCTTTTGAGATCTAGGAATTCAGTGGCATCACATTGTGTCGTCGTCACCCAACACAACAACACAACCACTCTGGACAACCGCTCCACAATAATATGGAAAAGAAACCATCCCACCTATCAGCGCTCACACTGGATCACCTCAGGCTGTTTCTGATGCCCTCGTGTGTGTGTGTGTGTGTGTGTGTGTGCCTGTGTGTGTGTGTGCGTGTAAGAGGAGGCAGTGGCGTTTGATACATACAAGAGTTGTTACACATGATTGATTATCTGTTTTATCGGAGAAGCAAGGGAAAGAAAGAGAGAGAGGAGGAGGAGGAGGAGGAGGAGGAGGGGAAAAGAGCGAGAGATGGAAGAGAGAGAGAGGATGCATTACCGAAGATTGCGTTCCGATTGTAGCTAATAACATATCGGCTCCGGGGGGGGGGGGGACAGACAGACAGACAAAGAAGCGTTCCGGCTGGTGTCATTCCGTGAACTCCATCCGGCCTCTTTTGCCACATTGGCACGCAGCAGAAAGGCAAGGAAATATGGTGCAAGAGATGAAAGGCTGGAACGCCGTGTCAAAAAAAAAAAACCCCTGAGCAGCGGAGTGACACGCCAGCGGCGGCGGCGGCGGCGGGATGGATGGGATGGGATGGCAGGGAAAAACGGAGATCTCCTTTCTCGGGGGCGCATGCAGAACCTCCCTCCAAATTGTGGTGCAACACCATTCTGCAGTTGTGGAAGCAAGGTGACCCCCCCTCCCTCCCCCCCTCCCTCCCCCCGCCCCCCTAAAGGCTTCAGGTGTGGAGGAGCACCGGGATGTCTCAGAGATCCTGGTCTACCAGGATCTCCGCCGGATCCCTTGGACCGCTCGGAGGTGTGACGCTGACCTTGGATGGGGACAGCTTCTGGGGTGGTTGGAGCAGCTCCTGGTCCAGCACCTCCACTCAGGAGCTCCAGCAGGCTCCATCTTTCTCTACTACGTCATGTTGAAGCCCGGTCCAACCCGACGTGCGCCTCATGCGGGACGAGGATGTTCCTTGCGTTTTGGTTTCGTAACCCCACCGTTAACGCTTCCCCGCCGCTTCTGCTCATTGCCCTATATACTCCCCCCCCTCCCCCCCCCCCTCACGTAGAGTCCTCTTACCTTGTCTCGCTTGGCCCCCCGCAGAGGGAAGAAGCAGGCGAAGAGGAACTTGCCCCAGCTGATGACAGCAGCCAGGCACCAGTTGAGGCGAGCCATGTCTGCGTCTGTCCCGTCTCGTCTGCCAGCGTCTTATCTCGTCCGTCCCCCCCCCACAACCCCCCTCGGCTCAACCAGGATAGGATCCGAAGAGCCAAAAATGGGATTGGAGACCAAGAAGACAGACAGGAGACAGAAGAACCCCTTCCCTCGTCCTGGTGTGTGGAGCAGAACCGGGTTGCGTCCCCCTCTCTGTCTCTCTCTGTCTTTTTTTGGGCAGGTTTTGTATACCTGTCTGGTTTGTGCGTCTGCAATTCCAATTTGCCAGGGAGCGAGGAGAAGAGGAGGAGGAGGAGGAGGAGGTTTGGAGACACTTGCGCCCCAACAAACCAAAAAAAAAAAAAGACCCAGACCCGGGGATGGTCTACAGGGACCCGGAGCACCAAGAGACCTAGAATTGTCTCCCTGCTTTTACTTCCATCTGTCTGTCTGTCCCTCTGTGTCTGTCTGTCTGTCTCCCTCCCTCTCTCTCTCTCTCTCTCTCTCTCTCTCTCTCGTCCTGGTCTCCACAGCCCGGTCTGGATGAGTCAGTCCTCAAAGTGTGATGAGCCCCGTCGGCTGCATCATGCGAAGAGCTCCTCGCCGCTGATCGACGCCACCGTTACACATACATACACAACGCACGCACGCACGCCTTGGCATAGCACACACTCACCTTGTCTCGTACGCACACACGCACACACGCACACACACACGCACACACTCACACACACACGCTCGTCTGCCTGCAAAACACCGTCGTCGTACGTACATCCACAGGCACATGCAGGCAGAAGAGCCCTCCTCTTCACAAGGCTCCCCTCCAGGCTCAGGATCCCCTTTGCTAAGCGCTCACACACTCCGCTTACACACACTCTCTCCCTCTCTCTCTCTCTCTCTCTCCGCCCCTTGCTCGCTCTCTCTCTCCCTCTCAAACACACATACACACATGCACTGATGCTGCAGCACTTACTCAGCCAGCGCGGGAGGAGGGGAGCGAATGAGTGAGGAGGGGGCAAAGGGAGAAATGACTGGGAACAGAATGGATGGAAGGAGAAAAAAAAAAAGGGAAATATAAATGAGAGAGGGAGACGGAGAAGGAGAGAGGGAATATGTCGGCCGAGTGTTTTCAGGATTACGTCCCGTGTTTGTGTTATGAGGGGAAGAGATGTGCGAGGAA